>NC_135244.1:3030303-3333333 GCF_947623445.1 Clavelina lepadiformis | reverse complement strand
GAACGTGACGTAAATTGACCGCAGACAAACTGACTGTGACATAAACTGGCCGGCGATCAAATTAACCGTCGATAAATTGGCCGGCGATCAAATTAACCGGCGACAAATTGGCCGTCAAAAGGTCAAAATTTTAAACTCGGTAGTATATGATATGTAAAGTAAATATTTGTTTGTAACTATTTCCTTTGTTTTTAACAAAATTGTTTTTTATTTCAATACACATTGAAACGTTTATTGAAATAAACAGAAGTGACTAGATAGTGAATTAGAATTTTGACCTTTTGACGGCCAATTTGTCGTCGGTTAATTTGATCGCCGGCCAGTTTATGTCACAGTCAGTTTGTCTGCGGTCAATTTACGTCACGTTCAGTTGACCCCGGTGAGTTTGTTCGCGGCCACTTTCCCGCGGCCATATGTCGTGGAACCATGTTTGTGACAGATAATAATGTGTTTTTTTACTTACACATTTCAAAATTTGCAAAACGTTTTCTGTTTTTGGATTTTTTTTATGTATACCCATAAAACATAAATTTGTTTGCAATTTTATGGTAAACTTACGTAACAGTATACTAAGAGTAAAAATTAGAATTGTTAAAAGACTATTTCAATACAGGAAAGCAAATACAGATGTGGGCTCTATTTCTGTCATTAGGGTTGTAACAAGGCTTTAATGACAAACATTTCTACCAAAACCACAATCACTTTTTGCAAATCCCTGACGTTCCTTTAAAAGTTGCTTTAAGGTTAATTTGTATTTTAACTTATTTATTCTAATTTAATCCTGGAATGAAATATTTCAAAAAGATATGTAATCCATATTTTGTATGTAGCCCATAGACCTAAACGTATCATGAAATGCTTCCACAGGTTTATAGTCCTGGTTAAACTGTATAATATTGTATATCAACCATTTTTTGAATTAAATTAACATTGAAAGTTAATTTTTAGTTCAATTTTTTCAAATTATGATTTTTCCAATCCTTCAGAAAAAATTGTTTAGATTTCTATGTTCTTTCCCTGAAAATAACATAAGTGCTGCTGCACGTGGCAGGCTACTATGAGTTCTGCTTTGGGTTTAATGCAAACTGCATTGTATCTAATAACAGAACTAGGCTATATGAGGTTATATACTTGTACCCAACTTGGGAATATACGAAGTTGTAAAACCATTAGGAGAATTTTGTTGCTCTAAGCCTTGTAATTTGACTGACTATTTTCCACTGAATGCTTACAAGGTTAATAGATCAAGGTTTCTCATTTTAAAGCATGCGTTTATTTGAGCATTTCACATCTGCTTCAGCACTACCAATTAGTAAATTATACACAACAGGTGTATATTTAAGGAGGCGTTAAAACAACAAAAAATGCCATACAATATTTGTTTGTTTTATTATACAGTGAATTTACTACAAGACTAATTACTACAAAAATCCTGCATGGGGGCTCTCTGAAATTTTGCATGTCAATTTAGTATGCTTTGGACCCCCAGTTCATAAAATGCCATCAAAAAACTTGTTTAACATAGGCGGAAAATGTAGAATTTTCGGCCTAAAACACCTAATTTTTTCTACTTTTATGCCAATTTTTAGCTTAGTTCTGCACGCGACCTGGGACATTGAAGCACACCAACTGCTAGGCCGGACGTAAGAGTCCAACAAAATCATAGAAATCTTAATTTTAAGCATTTGCTGCCTCCTTAGTGGCTTTGATGTACATTGAAAGTTTAACATGCTATTTACTGTTTTATATAGGAAACAAAAGTCGGGAGCACGACATATGGCCGCGGGAAAGTGGCCGCGAACAAACTCACCGGGGTCAACTGAACGTGACGTAAATTGACCGCAGACAAACTGACTGTGACATAAACTGGCCGGCGATCAAATTAACCGTCGATAAATTGGCCGGCGATCAAATTAACCGGCGACAAATTGGCCGTCAAAAGGTCAAAATTTTAAACTCGGTAGTATATGATATGTAAAGTAAATATTTGTTTGTAACTATTTCCTTTGTTTTTAACAAAATTGTTTTTTATTTCAATACACATTGAAACGTTTATTGAAATAAACAGAAGTGACTAGATAGTGAATTAGAATTTTGACCTTTTGACGGCCAATTTGTCGTCGGTTAATTTGATCGCCGGCCAATTTATCGACGGTTAATTTGATCGCCGGCCAGTTTATGTCACAGTCAGTTTGTCTGCGGTCAATTTACGTCACGTTCAGTTGACCCCGGTGAGTTTGTTCGCGGCCACTTTCCCGCGGCCATATGTCGTGGAACCCAAAAGTCACTGTCATGAAGTTACTTTGAAAAGTTGATTACTATAGGCCTATAATGATTGATTGATGATAATATTTGTTTTCATTTTACGTTACGACTGTTTTCATGATTAGTGTATGAATATTTTAGGTTACATGAGATATGATTAGGTTTTTTAAATTGTTTTACTGTAATATGGAATCACCTGCGGAAGACCTTAGAGGCAGTGAAATTGACAGATTCATTAGTGAAGCATTTGCCAAATGTTGATTTTATACATAAAAGCAAATTACTGTCCACCGTTGCAAGTCTTGGTGTGGAAAGTTTAGCTGATCTTTCTTTTCTAAAAGAGGAAGATTTAAGCATACTTCAGCCAATCAAACGGCGCAAGCTATTGACCTACATACATAGTAACTTGAAACAGGCCAACACTTTACAAGTTCTTTCGTCGTCCGATCTTACATCAGTTTCTGAAGAAAGAGAGTGCTATTCTGATAAAGATTATAGTGATCTGCAGTTGCAGTTCCTTGGGATAAATTGTCAGCTAAGCTAGATAATAATAAAAGACCGTCTAAGTTAGAGAGAAATGACATGGTTAGGATAGTGAGTGATGAGGTTCTAGCTCAGTATTCACATCCAACACGAAGTGTTTGTTTACAAATAGCAGAGGACATGAGTTTTAACCCTTAAACTGTAATTACTGTTCTGTAACACAAACAGCGATTACGGGCCTCTCAGGCCCAATTGTAACATAATCTGAAAAAGTAAGTCAATCGTATCTCAATTCATTACATCGGCTGTATTCGTTTTGAGAAAATGATTTTAGGCCAAAGTTGCTTATAATGCACGGATGTAGCAACAGGAATGTAAATGAATGAATGTTTGACAAACACAACCCTAACCGGAGACGCTCCAAACATCTCGCTAACCCGGTTAGCAGCGGCGACACCTAACTATGCACACATATGACATATTTTGGTTGTTATTGAGTGCACCTAAAAAGAACTCATCTTATTGAGATCCACTATACAAATGCAATGTAACTTACATTGATTATAATTCTAAAGTTTACTCTAAACTACAACCGGGCCTCCGAGGCCCTAAATTGCAATTTGAGGTGTACTTTAGTTTTTAGCCTACATAATTATTTTTGGACTTATTAATCCTTACACTCCGGTTTTAAGTTTTGCAAACGACACTATTTTAGGCATTTCCGGAGCAACAGCTCTAAAAACCAAAAAAGATAAAAGTTAAAACAATTTTCTCTCTCACCGTGCCTCCCAGGCCCGTAATAACTGTTTAAGGGTTAAATTTCCAGTTTTACAAGTTTGTGACTTGCAAGGAAAACCTGTTGCAGACAAAGGGGCATTGGCACTTGGTTTACAAATTGAAAGACGGTGTGCAAACTGTAGTAGAAGCTCTGCCAGCGGTGTTGCTTCTGATATTGCACAGAGTTTACGAAAGCAAAAAAACTCTTATGGCTGCAAGCAATGGCAGCCCACAGCTGATCTTTCTATGGATATTGTAATGAAAAGCACAGAACGACTTAATTTGCTTATATCAGAACAAAAGCACTGATACAGATGAAATAGTTCAAAGTATGATGAATGCGCATCTACGGAAAGTAATCAATGAAAATAAGCTTGACATTTACAAATTGAAAGAAAAGTGGCCTATCCTATTTACAAAAGTTGGGATGATGATACATTACAAGAGGCTCACCCAAGTTTCTTTAGATCAGTTTCAAATTATTTTTCAAAATCAACTGCAGAGATTGTTCTAGTTTATGTAAGCGCAAACAGCTAAAAATGCAGATTTGCATAGAATTATTCTTGACGTCAATTTGGCGAAAGAAAAGGTCGATATATATAGGTACAGATGTAGATATAATAATTATGCTCTGTAAGTACTTCCGTGAAGATCCAAATAAACTTTTGTTAAAGTTGAGCACTACTGATGTCGATACAGATGTCTAATTTATAAAAATAATTTGAAAGTTATGTTATACCGATATATTGATTCATCATCAAGTAAGAAACATTTGATTGTGTAAGACGTATAGTAAAGTAAAAATATTTTTCTTTGAAAAAAGATGAATGGTAATTATTTGCGTGTTTTCAGTTGTAGTGCATTACTGTACTTTGCTATGCCTTTTGTTAGGGCCAGATGTTTTAACCTACAAAAAGTTGGACATTTTTGTGGAAAAGAAGTGTGCTTTTGAGAACGTCAATTCTGCCATTGAAGATGTTTAATATATGGTATCCTGAAGAAGTAAGCGCAACTCTGGAATTACTGCAAAGGTTAGTTCATGAGTACTATCTTGTCAGCATTAACGGCCGTTTGTTGTTTCTACTGTTTATTTAAAACAATAGAATGCATTTTTGCTTGTTGACATCAAAGTATTATTTGCTTTCAGAAATTTGGCTAATATTGATCCACTACGTGGCAAAACTAAGCATCCTGGCAAAAAAGCACGGATAAAAGGAATTAATAGTAAATTGCTATCTTTCTACAACGCAATAAATGACTTCGAAGTACTTGTGTGTGTAAGAGTAGTTGTGACCAGACTTGGACAACTAGATAATTCTCATAGTTGTCCAATTCAATTCTAATTTTTATTCTAATCTAATTTTCGATTTTGCCAAAAATGCTAGTTTGTCAAGCGAGTTTTTTGTAAGTTAAAAAAGAAGCTCCTTCACGAAACAAAATGATCAAAATCAAAGTGCTATAGGCAGGGTTGCCATACCGTCCTTATTTCTAAGATTTGTCCTTATTTTGAAGGTCCGTGTCTTAGAAAATATTTTTGTCCTTTTTTCTTAGAAATGTCCTTATTTTCACTTGCGTCCTTATTTTCGTCTTATTTTTAGGGCTAATGTTCGTATTTTGGGCATTTTGTCACCTTTACGATACCATTTTGTACCAAAGAGATACCAAAAGTATGAACATGCAGATAGTGTCTTGTTTTTTTTTTTTTTTTTTTTTTTTAGGAACATTGGTTGCTTTCTCTTGTTGTGCACTGTTTAAGATGGTATTCGTCTTTCGTTTTCTAGTCGTCCTTATTTTTGAGTTGAGACTGATGGCAACCCTGGCTATAGGCCTATGCCTAAGTATCAGTGTCAATTAGGCCTACCATATTTTCATCGCCAAAAAAGAGGACAATTCCTCCAGCAAGTACATTGCAAATATAGTTTTACACTTAAAGAATTTATCACATGTTTTTGGATAATTATACGCATATGAACAAGTAATGCATTCAGCTTCAAAATCATTATGTCCTTTTCTGAAACAAGGATACTTCTGCCGCAGTTCATCAGAAAACACAGTTTCCCTCTTTGGCATTATTGCTTAGCTTTATTTAGATTTTATGTTTGTCTAGTTTAAAACAATGATAAGAAAAATGATTAGACCTCATGCTGTCGCTGAAAAGTCATTTGACTTGACTTAGGCCTCATGCCGAAAAGTCACATAAACATATAATTCTGTTGAAAATATGAGCAAGAAAACGCAAAAAAGGAGGACATTTGGGCATTTTTCAGTGTCAAGAGGACATATGGTAGCCCTAGTGTCAATGTACAACCGGTATAACCTTGTTTTGAATGTTTTTCAAGGAAAAGTGTTGCTAAAAAGTAAATAAAATTGACAACAAAAAAAATTGACTTTTTCAAACAAATTTTAGTTTGAATTGCGCTAATGATAAACCTAATCCTTGTTAAGTTTCTGGTTTTAGAAAATTCTTAAATTGTAGTTCTCATCTAATTAGTAACAGGTTAGTACGTTCTAATTGAGAAAATCTAGTTGTCCAAGTCTGGTTGTGATACCTTACCATTTTATATGTACAGCCCGATTGTGGTTTGCAATATCAATTGTACTCATTTTCAGCTTGTTCTTGTGTCTCGCTTTCTCAAGTATTTCTGTTTTACCTGACCATTTTTCTTCGAGAATAATGTTGTTATTTATTTATTAGTCAGATGTAAAGTATTTTGAGCACATTTCCTTTCATCGAAATGTGGTGCTGTTGACTGCAACCTGCTTCACTTATGTTATAAAAGAAAACATAAGACAAAACCACATCAAAAAACTTTTACTGAATCTGACATTACTTGTGATTTGTATAAACGTGCATGTACAATATTGTAAAACATGTCAAGTGTCATATTTTGAATGGTAAATTAACTAATTGTAAATAAAAGTCGGGTGATTGATACATTTACTTTAAAGTATTGAGTTTTCCATTATTACAGCTAATTGGATGTAGAGACATGTGTATAGGATTTGTAATAACACCAGGTTCGCACCAATCAGTTATCAGCGTATAAAATGCCAGCATGTATGTGGAACATTCCCATGGGATTATGGCAGGTTTGATCCAACCGTGTAAAGCAGTGTTTCTCAACCTTTTTAGCCCACAGACTATTTTCCCATTAGAATAAGTATTCGCGGACTCAGGTAATAGGAATAAAAAATAAGTTAGTTCAACACTAAAACAGTAAGATAAAAAAGCAGAAGCGGTTTTTTTATTGGGCACATATGGACTATAAATCTCAGTGAGAACCTTGAAAATTACGACCTTTGCTCGACCTATCCCAGTGAGAACCTTGTCCCTGAACTTGTTTCACAAGTTTGTCGGAATCAGGAATTATGGTCGTCAACGCACATCTGATATCGTCTTCTGGTTGAAGTTCATTCCGTTACTTGAATTTAATCATAGCCAATGTTGAAAATCCAGCTTCACACAAGTATGTGTTACGTTGTTTTACGATTGATTTGTCATTCCGCTGTCTTGTCTGCCTCCGGGCGGAAGCGCTTTTCGATTTCTCGAGCAATTCTCCAAGCAGCAGAGAAAGAAGCACGCACTGCTTTGTTGTGAGAGTAAACTACTCCTCCCCAAGCAGCTGGGTGATCAAAGCGACTTCTCTTTACCTGATATTCTTTTTCTTTAAACACATCAAGAGGTTTGTTGACGAATTTTTCATGGTTTGCTTGTAGGTGTCGACGAAGTTTTGCTTCCTTCAAAGAGCTGTCTGCTAAGACTTTTAAGCACAACACACACTGTGGCTTAACTTCACCATTTACCTCGACCGAAGTAAATCCAAGCGTCAAGTAATCACCATTATATGCAAACACCTGCTTTCGTTTTGCCATGACTAGATATTACATTAAGTTGTTAAATATTTTAACTTTTCGCCACCAACAATGCCTAATCTGGCTTCCTATGCACAGACATTTGCGAGCATAACCTGGTGTGACGTGCGCAGGTGAAATCGCATTGCGGGAGAAGGAAAGAAACAAAAAAGGCGCTGACACTTGGGAACTTCTTTTAGAAAAGAGAAAAAAAGATGGTGATTCGCGCGCCAGGAGTTGGAAGAAGGAGAAGAGAACAAAAGAATTAAGGAATTGGATTGCCACCAGCGTAACAAGAGAAATAAGCAAGGCTCTTTATCACACTATTCTAAATTACCAACAAACGGATGTTGTAATTACCAAAATTATCCAACACACCAAGGTATCTCTTGCGACCCCAACTTTCTGAGGCGAAAAGCCGTCGCGAAAATTATGACCTATGCCTAAATATATATGGTAAATTAATGGGCTTGCGGACTCACAAAAATCTTACGCGGACTCAAACGAGTCTGCGGACTCGGGGTTGAGAAACACTGGTGTAAAGCAATATCATAGCTTTGCAACCTTAATGTTGTTCAATACAAGCAAATCGTTGTCGTTCTTATCTAGCCATCATAAAGTGAACAAAGGCGCGCCATTGATTGTGTTAATAGGGATTTGATTTGACTGATTATTTATTTATATTTGTTTTGTGAAGTAAAAATGTGTCATTCTCGCTTAAATCCTTTGCTTAATGCACATGTGATTACTGATTACTTTTTATGTGTTAGAGTTAGATTACTGCAAGGTCTTGCCGTCGCCCCTAGTCAAGCGACGGTTGGTTTTGTTACATTGTGTGCATTTATTTAATTAAAAAACGAATAAACTTCTCTCTTTCTGATGATTAGAGCGAGACCTATGCGTTAGCGCTTTGATCATAGAGCACATTGTTCACATCATAGAGCACATTGTTTGCAAAAGGTGTTTTTCGTGACCGGCGTGAAGCTGGTTAGTGGTTACCTGTCCCTGGATACTTACACAAAATGGGTAAATATTTTTAGTTAAAGAATAATTAGATAAATTAGTAATTATGTAACTTGTATAATCATCTCCATCTGCAAACAAAAAGCTGAAGAAAAAACCACCTGACAGTTAACCAAATTTATGTTTTGGATGAGTAACCATGTCACCTACAAAATTTAAATTTTTAATATTTCTACAAATATCTTAACACACTTTAACGTTTTTACATTTTAAATGTTTTATACGTTTATGATACGTTTGTCGTGCACTCACGTGCACGCGTATGCTTATTGCGTTCCTGCGCTAGAGACGTTACGTAGTGTAGGTAACGTAACGTGCTTTTGTGTATGCCCAAGAGCATTCGCAATGCACGCCAGACTGTATGCTGCTGATAGATGCGTATATTTTTATCTCAAACACGTGTTTAGTTTTGGTTGCATGACTCGCTTATTCGTGTCACGTATAAAATTGTTTTAGGTAATATTATTGTACTACGTTTAGATAATTTACCTTCTAGTTAATAAATTGATTTGAAGAAATCACAGCTTCTAGAGTAACACACCATTGAGCTTGCCTATTTAGCTATCAGGCTCGCTAAAAATAACTTGTAATGACAATACTTGCCTGATTTGCTACTAAGTGTAAATTACTCGAATCTAAAGCTATGTATAATATTCTTGTACCGGCTTGTTAGCGGGTTAGGCCTGCTAGGTTGAAGAAAAACGCGAACAATGTCGACAAGTGTGTTGCTATGCGACGTGCGAAACCAAAGTTCCGCATGTCGACTAGCTCGAGTCATAATAACTAACGACACCACTTTATATTAATTTGTTTGCTGTCCTCAAACAATTGATATCAAATACCAGCTTCACCTCAATTCATTACTGGGTCTCATAAGACCGGAGTCAAACGTTAAGCATGGAAGTACAAAGAACAGGTGATTTTGGACAAGAGCTACATGGGCAAAGTTGGTGGAAATATGGTGCAATGAATAGGACAAGTGAAACGTTATCAAGACGACTGATACATGATGTTGTGATTCACCAAGAAACGGTGGCTTAACATAAGTTAATTGAGTTTAATTATTCAAAATGTATCAACGTAGTATGTCGTCTAAAATCCACGCTTTAACAATCTTTAAATTGTGTACTGTTCATGCTGGCATGTTTACGTTCGCTTAACCATGCTGTGTAGAATAGGACGGAGCCAAATGAAACAGATTAGAACACTTCAGTCGTTAATAACAAGATCGGTTTCCACGTTACAGCACACCCAGAACTAAAACAGTACAAAGCGACGGCATGTCTTGAGTTTCTTTGACATTCTGGCATGCTCAGCATATATTTTGCTTGCACTTGAAGCGTAATTTTAGGTCACATGCTATGTCGCTACAAGCGTATGAAAAGAATTTGTTTCAGCTGAATCTTTTGTGAAATATCGATACCTGGTTGGTTTTACAGGTTTGCGTCGACAACGAACTTTATGTCCGTGTCCCATCATCAGAGGCGGACAGCAGAGGAAGTTGCATCGGATTGATAGATCAAGCCAAGGAGCTTGGAATAACGAAGGTGTTTGCGTGTCTGGACCGCAGCATGCGACAGAATTTTGTCAATTTAGTGAAAGAATATGAAAGCGAGGGATTCGAGTATTTTCAACATGAAACAAGTGTTTCACCGCAGCAGGATATATTCAATTTAATGGTGTTTGATTTGCAGCAGTAACATGGCTTAGTAACCATAAACAATCAAAGCTTTAAATGTTTTGTTATTGTACTTATTTGTTTTTTGCAATTCGATTCTTGTTTGCGTTTGGTGTCCCAATCAGTTATTGCTATCGAAAAGCCTACCCTAAACAGTGAACAGTACGCCGGCCTATGTAAAAGCAAGTAAATGCGTCACAACCGCAACTAAACTTGAATGGTAGCAATTATGAATGGGCAAGTCAAGGACAATGGCGAGCACGCAATCAAAAAAGGTACTCGCCTTGGCTTTATCGTCGCCATAATTTGCAAACTACTATAACGGTATATAGTCTTAGCTCAATTGATCAAGTGCTGATGAGCCAAATTCCCACCGAAACTTTTTGGTTGCTGTTACAAATATTTGAATATAGTTTCATTGTAAATAATAATAAAGACAACAGAAACACCTTAAAGCCAACTTAACTCTAAAAATTTTAATCACTTTCTAAACTTTGCCTACAAAAATAACTGTGGAAAAGGCCGAACAATTATGCGTTCACGAGCAAAATGACGTTACCAAGCGTTTATTCCCATACATAGCCTTCAAAACGTGTGAGTGTCACAAAAATGTGTGTTTTTAGTATAGCTCTAAGTTATATGAATATTTTAGTACGATATTAAAAATTTGCGTTTAAGATACTTCGTGCATGTGGTTATTTGTTTGTCTTGCACTTTTACACTCGAATATTTGTTGCATGCCAGTCGTGTATCTGTGGTATACATTGCATCATCTTACTTTATTATCTTATCTTTTCCCATCAACAGCCTAGCTGTTGGTTGGCCATAAGTTGGCCCATTTGGTGGACAGGGAAAATTGTGTAGAAAAATGTATTTGGATTCAAGAGTCAGGACCGATGAAAAACGATTCGATTAAGCGGATTGGCGTGTACTTTTCCAGTAAAGTTGTTAAAATGTTCTATTCAACTTCATGCCGTTGAGTTTTTTGCGCTTGTGCAAAACGGTGTAATTTAAATGTGGCAATTTTGTTATCAGATTTAGTTTAGCTTTTAGCATTTTTATATAGCAACACTGTTTATGTGGTACGCAGAATGCAGTTCAAAATAAATAATATACACGAAGTTTTTCCGGCTTTGATAATAATAATTTTATCATTTTGGCAACCTTAATTTTTATGTGTAGGCTACAACGTATAGTTCGTTTTTACTTCTACGAAATTCGACGTGTAAGTGACTTATATCAGAATTATGAATATTTCTCGGTCCTGTGCGTATTGTAAAAAAAAACTGTTTCCTGCATCTTTAGGGTAAAATAATCAACGAAACATTAATTGTAAGAAAATTAGGCAGGTATAGGTGGCTAAACACATCACACTTGGCCTCTTAAGTTGTATTACTCAATTGGTACAATTCTTTGCTGTTGACTAAATATAACAAATAATCAGTCAAAAAAGCACAGAAGTCCAACCAAGGATCTGTCTTTGATTGTCGCATGTAAACGAAACCGGGAATTTCCCTAATGCAGTACACAAAATTATTTTGGTTAATTTTTTTATACAGGCTGGCTATACCTGGTCGGGAATGAAGGAAAATAAAGTTTTATTTCGTATCTAATATTCACAGTCGCATAAAATAAATGCATATTGGGTTAAAATGACAAACAAGAAACAAATAAAACATTTTTTTCTGCAGCACGTCATGCCAAAAATAACCCCAGAGAATAAACTCCACGCATATTACGCCATGTTTCAAATACTTCGACGCTGAGTCAGTGTAAACCGGACTTCCCCCGACTCGAAACCAAACGCTGCCTCAAATTTCTCACTTCTTCCATCAAATTTCTTTCTTCTTCGTCCAATTGGCCGCGGTCACGGTCAAGTGACCCTGTCAAAACGAATGTGAAAACTGAACGCGGTTGTCTACTTTGTTGTCATCGCTTGTTAAAATTAAATTTAAATTGTTTTTCCCAAATAAAACACGTTTTACAGTAACTGTTGACACAACAAAAATTTAGCTCATGTGTAGATGATTATGTCATGTTCCAATGTTGTTCAAAAACTCTTCGTCTTACACTGGCTCGTGTCATCCAGGGCATCGGTGGCGTCCTGAATGATCATCCGGTTGCTAACTGCTGTCATCCGATCGGAGTCGGCCGTAAAACTTTGGTCTGCGAGGAAATGCGATTGCAAATGATAATTTAATCGAAGTTGAAAGAGTAATGATACAGTAGTTGTTCAAGTATGAGAAAACTATACATAAGTAACATATCGATCGTATGTAGACACACGAGTAGTTTTGTTGACAACATAATTCTATAGAAAGGTGATGAACATATGTTGATGCTTGCGACTGTTCGTAATCCACCTTAGAATGAAGCGATACTAAGTCCAAACTAACAAGAGCGTTCGTTAATAGGCCGACGACTCTGATGTAATTAATCAATAAAACGAACAACTAGTAACGACTTTAATCCAATTGAAGCAAAAAGTCACAAACAATTTATTGATGAAACGGAAGACAACTGATAATAATTCTAACTGAGGCAAAGTCCAAGATCTCACCATATTTCTGATGATCGTGTTCCTCTCTCAACCTCCTGATGTGAGCTTCAACTCTTTTCTCGCTATCTTCCAGCCTCTTCTTGCTCTCCTCCAGACTCCGATCTTCCAACATCTTTGCTCTCCTCGAATCTGCGTCATTCCTCATCATCTCCAGGCATCGAAGGCGCTCTCTGCTCTCGGCAAGCTCCTCATCCTGAAACGAGTCCCAAAGTAAAATCTTTAACGAAATGTCATGGACTACCAATATATTTGCGACCACCTGCGTCAGCACAATTTTTTCGTCTCACGCATTGACAACGAAAAATAAAATGAATGAATGGAGGATTAATAAAGATCAAGCATAGGAATTCATAAAAGAAAATCTTTGTTTATTTAAAGCGATGCAATCCTCTAAATGCAATTGCTATGCACGACTCATATGATTTATTTTCCACCAATTACATATCGTTTGTAAATCAACGGAAATCGGTTTATACATAACTGAATAAATATTCAACACGAAAACTCAACAAAAAAGACCGAATCGGCCAAACAAAGTGAACTAAAACAACATGAAGCGAAGCTACATTTCACCTTCTCAGCTTTCAATTCCTTCAATCTGTCGTGGATGTGCTTCTGCTGACGTAAATGGTCGATGTTCCTGGTCAGAGATCGAGCTAGATTTTTCTCCCGCTCGATGTCGCCATTTAGCAAGCGTGAGGTCACCGCCGTGCGCTGGTTTATGGCATTATGACGTAATTCGGCCCGGGCCAAGTCGGATTCAAGTTCCTGTGAAAAAAAATCACAAATTTCACGTCACTATTACAACTACCCTTTCAGGTGATATATCGTGATATCAGGGCTGACGTCACAAATTTCCTGCTGAGTTAAAATCGAAAGTTATTGCTTTCATCATACTCACTTTGGTCTTTGTGATATCAATCTCCTGCTCTTTCATCTTATCATGCATCCTCTCTTCAACTTGTTCCAGTCTGCGGCGGCGATCTATCTCGGCCCTGACGTCATCCTCGAGTTCGGCGTGATCACGTGCCATCTAGTGTCCAATTAGGAAAAAGTTTAATTGAAAATTTTGAAACTTTAAGTTAGTGGCGGTCACTCAAAGTCAATAGAGAACAAAATGGGATTAGATAACAGAAATGAGGTTTGTGCGAACAGTTTGTTGATCAGTTACAGACAAAACCAAACAAGCAAAACGTTGGCAAAATTATGAGATCCAAACAACCAAAGCTTGGGTTAGTTTTTACGAAAAGACAAAAATTTGCCTGTTGTTCTAAAGCTGCTCTGTGTGCTTCCAGTTCCAAGCCTTTAATTTCAACGTTTTCTACGGCGGCTGCGGCTTCCTCGTCGCGTAATAATGCCTATTATGAACAAACAGTAACTTAAAAGTGACGCAAGACGTAACAGTAACGTGAAAACGGTGACATAAGAAGGTTTAAGACTAAAAAGATGGAAGCGTTTTACTTTTCTGCGCAATTCTTCTTCCAGTCTGTTGACCTCGATTTGCTTCATGGTCTGCTGATGATCGACGAATCTCATCCTCGCCTTGTCAAGAAGTTGGAGCTCCCGGACTTTCAGTTCGCGCTTCATGGCCGCTAGTCTGCAGGAAATAGAGGAGTCAGGAGTAAGTCAGAGTTCGTTTCTGAGTAAAACTTGGGTTCGACAGGAAGTGATTTCACTCATCCATTTCACAAAGCTTTTCAATGGTCTTTAAAAGGTAAATTGCATTCCTAAATGAAAAGTACGTTAAAAGTTCGTCACATCGGTATTTTGTAATTATTCGTGGTGATATCGGTTTACTATTTGGTTGACATGATACTTATTCCGTCTAGATTTTTAGAACTCTGCATGACCTGCGATATTTTCGCAGATGCCTCTTAATCAGCGTAATAACTAGCTTCATGACATAACTAGTAAGAAACTGGAATAAAACCCGCTTAGAAAGGTTACAGGAAAAAAAATTGCAGGTTTTTTATCGCCCAACCTTGTTTTCATTAACATTTGCCGCCAATTTTACCAACTTCGAAAAAATAGCGTTAATTTAATTTACACGAGAGCTTGAACAATTTTGAAGATAAGAAAGTTTCATGAGGAAGACATTTACTTTTTTCTTTGCTCGACCAACTTTCTCTCTTCATCTACCAGGAGCTTCCTCCTCTGATCTTCTGATTCTTCCAGGATCTCCTTCCTCCTGTACCACGCCTCCTCGTGCAACTTCCGATCCTGCATCTGCTCCGCAAGCTCCTGGGCCACGTGCCTGCAAGATCAAAGGGAAGAACCATCATAAGAACAAAGAATGTTATGACGTCATAAAGACTATGCCAGACAACGTTAAAACTGTTAGTTAGACTGGGGACGATATTACGTGCTTTCATTATTACAAATAATTCCCAATTTGATTCGCCAAATAAAGTGTAGTAGCAATTTATTTTGTGGGTTGTGATATAAAATCAAAAAAATGAAGCCACATTTTTGAAGAAAGTGAGTTAATAGCAGGCAAAAAAAAACAGTAACTTAAAACAGTAACAGTAACTTGACACAATGTGGAAAAACAGTAACTTGACACAATGTGGAAAACAGTAACTTGACATAATGTGGAATAAACCACAATTCAAGCATTGCCCTAAACATCGCCAACAAACAACTTACTTTTCCCTCAAGTATTCCAGCTCGTCCTTCCTGATTCTTTCCCGTTCTTGAGCTTGGTAGTCGACAATGAACTTGGGGTACTTGTTAAAAATGGGGTAAGTATCGCTGACAGGGAGGGGTTCGAACCCAGACATCATTTTCTTGGGGTCGATGCTTTCCGGGGTACCCTCAGCCATCCTGTAAGCTTCATGAATTACTGCTTTGATGTCGATGGCATTCCGATGGTGATAGAAATACTGTCCATGTAAGGCAAGTTTCATTAAAATAAGATTAGTTTTGGTGTCTGTGCCACACAGAATAATAGATAGAAAAAGTTAATAAAGTTTTAAAGAAGTCCATCTTTATAACATCCATAAATTTAGGAAAGTAGACATTTTCACGCACACGTTTACTGACCTGGAAATCTTCCTTCTGTGTCGCTTTCATCAATGCAGAGTGGCAACATATGGAATACGCGACAACGCAATACAACAGGAAGCTCGGATGGTTGCTGAAGACATTGTCGAAAAGACAGAGCCACTCGTCTCGAGTTAAAACTTCTGACATTAAAGTTTGAAGTAGCGGCCAAGCGTAGATCTTAGAATACAAAGCACGGCGTTAGTATACAATGTTACAAACGGAACCATAGGTGGGCAGTACCGCGGTACTATAGAACAGAATTACTGTTCCGCGGTACTTTTCCAGTATCGATATCGGTACTGTCGGTACTTTTGAAAAAAAGTACCGAATTACGTTTTTTCAAGAAATTTCAGTCGGTCCCGGTACTCGGTACTTTTCACGTGATAATTTCAAAATTTCAAGTAAAATTGCAAACGATTATCGTCACATATATTTTGACCTGGAGTAACCTATACCAGGAGCATAATAACGGCAAACATTGCATTTGCAGCAGCATCTTTCACCCCAAAAGTACCGGTACTGAGTACCGAACTACTTGCTTAAAATAGTACCGAATACTGGAACTGTCAGTACATTTTTTATCAAGTACCGGTACTGTTACCGACGGTACTTTCAAAGTACTGACTGCCCACCTCTGAACGGAACAAATTTAGAAAATTCAACCGGCGCCGGAAATTAAGTCTTGACAGAAACAGGCCACAAT
Organism: Clavelina lepadiformis; assembly: GCF_947623445.1. Taxonomy (NCBI): domain Eukaryota; kingdom Metazoa; phylum Chordata; class Ascidiacea; order Aplousobranchia; family Clavelinidae; genus Clavelina; species Clavelina lepadiformis. The sequence goes on along the minus strand of NC_135244.1, from coordinate 3,316,947 downwards.
TACGAAGAGTTCCGCATACCTCCACATGTACTACTCAATACAGTGTCTGTACATTTGTGCTTGTATGGTTGATTATGCATATACGCCATTAACGTTAACAGCCTCAATATCACTGTAGCTACCAATTAATCGACCAAATTATTATCTATACAAGTTCATCTATCCACTTACTTGGGTGGTTACTTCACATTTTATAAAATGTTGAAGAAGTTTCTTGTCGTGATGACACAGCACATTTTCCACCATGCTTAGAATATTAACTGGAGGGTTTGGGAAGAAATCAAACCAATGCTGACACCAGTTTGCTAGATTACAACCGAACAAAATGATGTTACAAAAAGTACTAAACGACAAATTAATACAAATAAAACAAAGTCACCGAATATTTCACAGTAGAATTCTGAATACGATTCCATTAAAGGCACAAAATTCTTAAATAAACTTACTTAAAACGGTGGCAATCATTTCGAAGCATAGTAAATGATTGTTGTGAAATAATTTGACAAATGGAAACGCGATAAGTGGAAGGTAGTCCAACTCTGAAAAGATGGCAGACCAGTGAGCCAAAACAGAAAGGGTGCTGTGGAAGAAAGAAGTCCAATCACCAAACTATTTCTATCGATCGTTATCGATTAAAATTGGTAAAAATCTCATTTTTGGCAGTTGGTAAAAACTTAATGTTAAATTCGATTTATCACCTGCGTAAAACCCGCATAAGCCGACCACTTTTTACAGGAAACTTTTCCTCAATGGCAGCGTAGGCAATGTGAGTCCCTTTGTTGGTGAGAGAACTGAACGCAGCTTGGTTCTCAGGAACCTGTAATATGCTCCGCCAGATGAACAAGCGATACTGTTCTGGATATTCTCCGAACCATTTCAAGATCCGCTGAAGTTTTACAAACGACAATCCATTTGGTAAAACTCCCTCTTCCTGAAAATAAAACACAACTACGTCAACAACTATTAACACAAAATCTAATTCATTTTTGAGTTGAACAAGTAGTCTATTGTATCATCACCATGGGTGTACAACTGAGCCAACTAGAAATCCAGCTGTACACCCATGGGAAGGGCTCAATGTTTCCAATTTGTAAATGTCAACAATAGAAATTGGGACTGGAATCATATTGTAATTGCAATATTTGACTAGCATAGGCATCGGTGATAATTTTGGAATTATCCCATTGCTAGTCTTTAGTGTTAAACCCTTCAAAATGAAAGCTAATGTTATATTCTGAATGATTTCGGACCGAATTAATTCAAGCTCCCGTTTAGTGTAAGTTTATGTTGGATTTCATTGTGTGACCTTAACTCTCAATTGATCAAGACTCAAAATAGATGCCAATGCAGACATGACGTTCAGTCTATTTGGTAAAACATTGTTCACTGCTTTCCGATGGGAAACTGACATAAAACAGTAAATTGCTGTATTCATGGAGGCCACGTTACAGCCTAAGACACAGCAGCAGAACTCACATATGACAAAACATATTTAAACTTTTTTGTTGTGTAATCTCAAGATAGATGGATGGTTATGTGTAGGAAATTCAGCAAAGTGTACACTGTCTTTTCAATCTTTATGGTCTGTTTTGTAAAAAATAATTTTACTACCTGATCAAAATTTGCATTTTTATGATACTGTGGATGTTTGTTTAAGGTGCTTTTGTGGACCGAACTGGTCTCTGAAAATTTTTACTTTTGCATTGACAATAACCAGTTGGTATGAAAATAAGCAGTTAGTCTTTAAAAATTTAAAAAAACAATGAATACCACAACAGTCTAACCTGCGTTACATCCTTTTCCTTCTGTAATCTTCGTGCTTTTATACGGCCAGTACTCATATTGCCATCTAATGGCCGTGTCGCATTTCGGGAACTATTTACAGTCGATTGCGACTTCTCTTGGGATTTGTTGGTAAGTGCTTTTCTTTTCCAGACATCCTTCACCACTTTAACAAGTGGACCAGGCGGCTTAAAAATAAAAGTGTTATATGTGACACTTATATGTGATACCTTCAACGATAAAGTAAGATTCAAATCTGGATATACAATACAGTATATCTTGTTAATTACTAATATATACAGTTATAAATATGCACATTAAGGCATGGTATACATCCAGCAATAGCATGCACACAAAATGTCAATGTACAATAAAAATAAATACACTTTAAAGTAATTCTACTTTAACAGAAGTGCATTTCGTGCATTTAAAATAATATTCGAATTCGTAACGCAGCTTCTAACAGGACTGGTACCATGTTTAGTTCTGGATACAGAGCCTTGATGCTGTAGATGATGAAACAGCCGGCTTCTGAATTTGCAACAAGATGGTCGCCACCCTCAGCACTGGCGCTCATGTTTGTTATTTTGTCGCCTTCAATCGTTGGTTCAAGTTCAAAAAGAACCCGGCATGACACGATGTCAACAAAGCGAGCGATTCCATCCTGACTAAGCACTCCTAGCACCTTTGAGCAAATAGGAATGGTCGGCAGATGTCAAAAAAGTGAAATCTCTAATTTGGCAAAACGGTAGTTTTACACAAAGTTATTGAAACATTTCAGCAAATAAAAATGTGAATGATTAAAGATACATAGTTATATACATATATATATTTGTGTGTAAACACACAAATGTTAGCATTGTTTGGTAATTGACAATATTACCTTGTTGGCACCTGCATCAAATCTATCAGACAAAAAGAGAAGTTGTTTCACAGACACCACTTCATTTGGCATCTTGATGACTTGCGTTAATTTGTGAGATTCAAGAGAATAAAGATGCAGAAGGTTTGACTTTCCCCCACAAACAAGGGTTTTACCATCCCTATATAGATTTCAACAAAGCATGTAACAAAACAGGAAAGTGTTCAAATACAGTTGGCTGAAAAAATTGAATGGAGAAAAAGCATGCAATTCTATCAATATTTCAAGTAAAGCAGTTACAAAAACAGAAAAGATCATAACAATATCTGCTGCTTGCATGACACAGAAATACTAAAAATGAAAAAGCCAAACTGTACATGCCTGCTTGCAGCGAATGCTTTGTAGCCAATCCCAAGTTGATCACCGAGTGAAAGCTTAAACTTTCCAACAAAATTATCGCTCTCCCAGGCGAAGATTGAGTCATCAGTGAAACAGGTTAGTATAGTATCAGTTCCAGGAAGGTAGAAAACCTACAGTTGCCACAGTTTAACATGAAATGATAATATATATATACAAAACAAATTCGATTCGATTTCACTTAAAGTTCCAAAAAACACATCAAATTAAAATATATGACAAAAATTATCGTGAGATTAATAGGCTCATGGTATGCCACCGTCAGTTGGACACCTGATAAAAGCGTTTCAACTTTAGCACAAGGCGATAACCTTGAAACCATTTCCTTACCTGTTGTATTGGGACTTCAACTCTTACGTTGAGCTTACGGATCCTTTCAAAAGTGTCAAGATTCCACAATTGAGCGGTATCTCGTGAGGTTGTAATGGCAAATCTGCCACTGCTGTGCACTGAGATGGAATGGACTGCTGATCCGTGACCACGCATCCAGCTCACCAATTCTTTGTTTTCTGAATTGAAAAGTTAGGATTGTGGATAATATTAAAATCGGGAAAATTGCAATCAAAAGCCTTTTCAGTTTCGATAATAATTAACAAAGCAAGTACTGAAGAGAGTAAAAACTAAAAAACCTAATATTAAAGATCTAATAATTGTAAACTTTAACTTTCGGAAATACAGTATGAGCAATTAATCCATTTTATCAACCATTTATCGCCAATTAAAATTCAGCCACTTAGGGTTTAAACAATAAAAAAAAAACTGAAACCAAATTCTTCACCTGTAGTGTAACATTTTATTGATGAATCAGCCAAACCAACTAAATATTCGTGCTTCCTTTTCAATCCGGACACAATAGCAGTGCATGACTGGCCACAACTTTGGACTTGAGAATACCTTGAAAAGAAAAATATTTAGCTTCACTTCAAACTTCACTGTCTCACAACAGAAAGCTGGTACAAGTTTACTAAAAAAAAATCGTGGCCATTGATGATGGAAGTTTTTCATTAATGCGACTAAATTGAAAAAGAAAGCGGATAAAACACAAACTGATACCCATAATAAATACTTTGGAAAGATTGACATATGAAAATAGGAAGTTTTCAAACATGCAATACATATATAAAATAGTTATTTATGCAAAGGCTGACAAATTACTGGAAATGAAGAAACTTGGTTTCTAATCATTTAGCAACATAAAAGCACAAATTTCAAATACAAGGCATGCGTGCAAGATGTTTTTTATGTTTTGACATCACAGCGATGGTATAGCTACATAATTATATATATCAGTTAATGTTTAGCGACATATAAACACAACTTTTAAGACATTTTATGTATTTCTAACTGAAGATTTAGTTATAGTTATTTAATTATATACAGTTTTGGTATGGTATGCTTCAGGTGTGTCGTAAGTTTGGGCATTTACAAAAGACTTTTATTATCACCAGTAAAATTTGACATGACCATCATATCAAGTTCTCCTCATTGCTGGTCTGGATATTCTAAATCAAAAATCTCTTACAAGACGTTCTTTGGGCAAAATGAACAAGAGACTTGGGTTTTTTATTTCATCGTTATATGTTATCATAACATGATGCAATGTGATCGCTATTATGTATACGCCATCGTCCACATATCTTTTACCGTCACATAATAGCTTAGTTTAAGGCAGAGGTCGGCAACCTGCGGCTCCGGAGCCGCATGCGGCTCTTTCAGCCCTCTGCTCTGGCTCCCTTGACTTACTTACTTACTTATTAGTTATTACTTAAAAAATGAACAACGCTCACGCCTAACAGATGAGAGCTTGCAGTCCCAGATGAAACTCAAAGTGTCATCTTATGAAGCTAATGTAGATGTGCTGTGCAGTGAAATTCAGAAGCTAATATCGCATTAGCTGGGTGGAATAAATGATTATTTGAAAGTGTTGTGTTTAATAGTCGGGTTTTGTTTGTTGAAATTACAAAATATTCGCATGTACAAAGCAAAAATTTTAAGAAATTCTGCATGAAGTGTAGGCTATAATTACCTTTTGTTTTAGTGGCCAACTCGACAGTTACATGTTATGGCTCCGAATAGGTCTTAATTTAAATAAACTTGGGAACATTGGCTCTTTTAATGCTAAAGGTTGCCGACCTCTGGTTTAAGGGAATGTAGAGGCATGATTTCCTTATGGCAATATGCTACTCATTACCTGATTCTTAGTGTTCATCTTTTAATGGATTTGTGAGCCTCAATATCGTGCCATCTTTTGGTCACAGAAATGGGATTCTGGTCCCTAGGATGAAGTTTCTTTTGTGCGGTTTTATTTGATTTCTCTTTAACTTTGCCACGTTTTCCTGTTCGTTAATTGTTTTTGAACATGTGTTTTATGGCGCAACAACTACAAAGGTTAGCATCATAACTTTTTCCTCGCACAGTTAATGGCAAAAAAATAAAAAATTACAATATTTTCAACATTTCCAGCAAGAAGTTTGGACTAACAAAATATTCAGTTATTATTTGCATAATTCATGTGGTGAAAAATTTTATATCATTGTTAAAAGTTCTAAAAGTTAAACACTATCCAGACTGGACAGTAGGTGATGTGAGTGGCCAGGACGTATGTTTTTTTAAATATTAACTGCAGATTACCCAGCAATAGTCAAAAACATCTATATGCCAGGGGTGTGTTTTAAAACGAAGGAGCAAAATTACATATGAAATTAAAATGAGCAGTTCACAAAACAGAGACAAAAATATACTATGTTATAACATCTAAGTGAGGTTAATAAGAAATTGTGAAAAAAAGTTTCAAACGCAAGATTTTTTCTGGTAAAATAGGCCTAGTGGGCACGTAAACATATTATTTACCGTAATGAAATGGTTTTTCCATAACAATTTTATTTACCTGTTTTTAGCTAAATCAAAGACAAAAATCCCACCCAAGTGATCAGCTGTTATAACTTTATTGCCAGAAAAATCAAATGTGGAATGAAGAAATCGACGATGTCTTCCAGTTTTCAAACCTTTTCCAGAATTCACCACAGTTACCACCACCCTGTCAAAAAGCAGATAGAGCTTAACTGTCAGCAGAGCATAAATTTTTTAAACAACTGAACAAACTAGCGGCTGACAGGCTATGATGTCGCAAGTTAAATGAATTAAAACACTCATCAATAGTACAATTTTAGTAGAATTTTCACAGTATTTTTTGTGTTGAGGTTCATAGAACTTCAACTAATTTTCTCCAAAATAGGCTGGAACCAAAGTAGGTTCATTTTAGAAAGTACATAACTTTAATTCAAAAACCTTACCCTTTTTCTGGAAGTGGTGAAGGCGCTCGATGCCATATTTTGCCAGACGGCTGACCTGTAATATCTCGTGTCTGCATTCGTGCGTTTATGTAACGATTCAGTTGAATTTCCGAATTTAAAACGAAAAGCACCACAACCAAATCAAAATTCTTCAAAACAAAGCTCATAAGTTAAAACGGTTCAAAGCAAGGCGCTGTTTTGGTAAAAAAAACTTAAATCAAGCGGTATTTGGAATGATTTTAAACTTTGATTTTTTTTCGGTTTGGGAAAGGATTTTGATTTCAATAAAAAATCAGAGATAAAGGATAGTAAAGCATCAGAAAAGCCTTATAATTACGACAAGCTAGTTTTTGTTTTGCTTACAAAAATCAGTTATTGGACTATAATGTGTTTTTTTAAATACAATCCGTTGCTTACATTTACGATATTTATTTGCTATACTTTGTGCGACTTGCATCTAGGGAGGAGCTTAAAACTATGAGCGCCTTATATTGGACGAATGACGGAAGTTAAATCCTATAGCCATCTACTATATAATACGGTACTGATTTAAAACAGTTTTTTTATCTGTTAAAGTAGATGGATCCGGATAAAATTAGATGTTAAACTAAAAATTTTAAGACAGCTGAAGGCTTGCTTTCAACGCAATATTATGTCGTGCCATTAAGTGTAAAGTATGCAAAGGATGACATGACAACGATCATTGATCGTGAACTGTTGAAAGCGTGTTTAACGAAAGGGATTGGCAGCAAGTAGATTACCCCATGGTGTATTAGCATATTAGAAATTGTTTGAATAACACAAAGAGGATTACCTTTGATGGTTTCAAAGTGTTACTTTCAATTACGTCAAAACCTTTTGTCTAACATTGTCTGCCGCTTCAGTTGCATTCTCTTTAATAAAGTTAATTAGGCTGCGTAAACATCACAAAGTCCAGACTGAAAACAATACAATTAAAGTAAGGACCTTGATTGTCACGACAAACTGTTTTGAACAATATTAAACAACAACGTGTGCAATGACGTTTGGAAACCTGAGCGTGAGACGCAACGTGAAGGAATCACGCAGCGAAATAATTTTTTTGTAAGTATAATTACAGCCTGACCCAAGTAGAAAAAGTGTATCCGCTTTTTTTCGTATTTTGGACATATTTCGCAACTCACAAAATGCGAAACATATCAGTGAAATCGTTTTAAACTTAGTGTTTTTTGTTGATAAAAAGTGGTAGACCATGGTTGATACATCGTACCGTATGAAAATTTATATTTGAGTTTTTCCGAGTTAATGTTGTACAGGTTTGGTAAAGCACAAAGCTGGGTATACCGGTGGCAACTTAGAAATCGATATGGAGATGGGAAGAGAAAAAAGGCCTTCTTATAGGAACAAGGCATAAACACAAGCGCTCCTTCAACAACAAGTAAAAAAAGAAGCGTACGTTTATGCGGCGTACTAAAACACCTTACGTTACACGAGCTACTATTAGTTTGCCCATAGCGGAAATGACTTAGTTGAAACTCTGAAACATAGTGACGTAAACGAGCAGTATGAAGCGATATACTGTATGCAAGGTTACAGATGTGGCATGTTAGCCAGAGTGAGATTTAGGTATACTTTGACAATTGACACACATCAAACGAACGAAGTGATCGAAATACAATATCCTAAGTGCTTCGGTTTTTTCTTGTGTTGGCAAATCGGCAGCAAGGCGCGTACTCATTATAGACTTGTGACGCAATTTTAGGCTCAGAATTTTTTTACAAATTGTCTATTTCAACGTAAGCAGGTCACGCAGCCCGTTGTTAACATTAGGCAGTTCGGTTAGACGAGACTGGGTATGGAAAAAGTTTATTTAAGCTATTTAGGATTTATTGAAATTATCTTTAGATTTGAAGGAAGATTTAGGTTACTATGTGATAACATTTACCTTAGGACGGTTAGATTAACAAGAACCATGAAAAATAGTTTAGAACGTGCCATTTTTTCTGGTGAAATAGTGGCAGCCTATTTAGGGTACGTACAGTCATCGCAAGCATTCATTGCGTTGCTTGTTGATTTTATGGACGAAATCAGTATAGGCTACGTTGGCTACCAACTAATATTGAACAATTGATAAAATACTGTCAACAAGTTGTAGGTAAGACTGCAAACCGTAACTACTTCGATCACTTTTAAGGGCTAGAGCGCCGGGAATTGCGGTTTATTAAGATTGGTTCTCTATTGTTGGTTGCCCTTTTCACCACGACTGCTGCAATAACGGCTTACGTAGGACCGAAAACGTTCTAATAGATGCGTTTGTTTGTCCTTTCGCAATGTTCATCTCGCTTGCTTTTGTTGCAAAAATGAAAACTTGTTTGCAGAGCGAGAAATATTGTCTTCTGATATTGCAAAGTTTTAAATTCTGGCTTGTTTCTTTAGTTGAGGGTGAAGTCATTAAGTAATAAAAGACTTCACTCTTCGTGATTTTCCGCTAACCAATTAAAATAGAATCATTAAAAACAATATGCATTGGATTGGTTTAGGTAGTGAAATTCTAAGAAAACTGATAACTTACAACATTGGCAAAGCAGTCAGTGATGCAACTTGGTTTATTATGATGGCAAACATAAGCCTATTTCATTTGTATTTGATGAAAATATCTTGATTGTTGAAAGCCGTCAAACTTCAGCCATTTATATGTCTTTATAGCACAGTATGCCATTACATTTACAACGGATATTTTCACAGCGGGTAGTGTGCGGCAGGTATGATAGACGCTTACTATAATGACGTGATTACAGTCTGTCGTAAGTTAGGATATCGCATGGGATACAACTTAATCAGTATTATGGCGTCATATTACGCCATTCACCCGACAGGAGTATCCTGTTTGAAATATATTGCATGTGACAGCATTATACCATACTACGCCCTGGCATTAACAATAGCTTGCAATGTAGCCTTTTGACAGCTTAAGATAGCAGGAAACCCTGCTTAGACAAGTCAGTTTGCATGGAAAGCCTTTATGTACCAATATTTCTGTGTTGTTCGTTATTTAATATTGTCAGCATGTTAACTAAGTCAGTTGTTTTTGACTATTTGTAGTGTACTTTTTGATATAGTTTAGGCTAAGCATCGTGTGTCACAGGCTCATAGCAAGCACGGAATAATCAAATGGCGGTTTGGAGGGCAAGGGCCACGTCTTTGATAACAATTGCTTTCGCAATTCAGCTTTGCAGTGGAAACCAAACAAGCACAGGTAAACTAGTATTGCACTCAGGCTTTGTGATGTTGCAGGCTTTGCTATTTGTCATGCTACTTGGTACTAACTTTGAGAATAAACTTGCACTTACACAAATGAAGGCTTCGTATGACTGTATGCGTTGGTCAGGTGGTGTTTTCGTGTGGTTTAACTTTTTAAGGCCGTAGAATGAAATAGTGGTTATATTTAATATCGTAGAATATGTAGGAATCTTAAAGCTCAGTTTTACTTGCTTGGTAATATTTGTATTCCTCGCCATAACACTGTTTTGAAGGGGTTAAAAACTTGTTGTTTTACCTGGTGGTAGCCCCGGTAATTCCTTCATTTAACATAATATGACGTCATCGTAACGCTTGACTAACGAAAAGGTTGATTCACGACCGGTGCAAACAAAAACAACGTGTTTTGCTCAAAATAACAATAACCTATTACGGTACTTTGAACAAGAACTGAATTTGCTATTTGCGATGTTTTCCACAAATTTTCTGCTTGGTCCTTTATCAATTGTTAGATCAACAATAGGCTTTGTTGTCGTATTCTCTTTTCTTTTTTTCAGCACGCTCGTTATTTTTAATGGTAACCGCCAGTTTTACACAACATCAATCAATATTATTATCGTCTTAAACCTCAATGATCTAATTTTAAACCAGTATTTCCCAAACAAGATTTAATGCGAATTCTTTCTTCGTACACTTTTTTTTTCATTTTCACAGTACACCTGAAGAAGCAAGGTTATGCTTGCGAAAGCTGATGTCGAAAAATATAAAGCTAACCTTCAGAGTGCCAAGCTGTATCCTGTTTTTTATTTTTCGTACACTTTGAAACCTTTTGCTACGTTCTTACCAAAGCAAAATATGAAAATAACATTAAAACGTAACCAAAGAAAAATAAAAGTTTAAAAAATTTAAAAGAATTTAGTTGCAGTTTTAATTCCGTCAACTTTGTCACTTGATGGCAAACAACAGTGAAGGACTGTGACATAAACTGTGGTGGTAACTGGTTCAACAAAAGTTTGCCCCAAATTTGATTTTTTTACCACGATATAAGTACTATAAACGCATTTTACAAATTAACTTTTACATTTGCAGTTACCATCAGTACAACATCTCCACCAGTTGTGGAAACCACAAACGTAATCGTGGTATGTGCTATCAATCATTCATACCAAATATCAACCTTACAATAATTGAGAAAACCTGATTCAGATTTCCTGTTGTGGGTGATTTTGTGCGTACTGCTTAAACACTTTATGGTTGTTATACTTTGTAGATTGACCACACAGACACGTCTACCGTCGCTATAGCAACCACCAGCAGTACCACCACCACTGCTGGTTCAACCAGCACAGATGCTGCAGAACCCATTGAAGATATGCTGGTTTGGGCACTTAAAGTTTCTTCATTCATACCGTTCTTGGTGAGTTAGGGCCTTTGAAATCATCATTTTATCCGTTGAGAAAGGCTCTTTATTACGGAATGTCCGTAACAAGTTACGATTTGATGATTACTGACATAAATGGATATTTTATGTCTATCAGCTCACGAGTTTATTATATGCATTTCATTTAAATTGCCTGAATATCGTAGCTATAAAATTGCAACTACAGAAAGAATAACCTTTCAAAAATACCCGGAACCATGTCTTACAGACACTACTTACTAGTTTATAGCACATCATGATCGCTTTTAACTTGTCCTGTTGCAGGGTGATGACCACAGTGTCCTTGTGGCTGCACTTGCCGATCCAAACAGAGCAATCAGTGCCGATAACACGCTGGCTACAGAGGAGCTGTACGTCGGTAAGCGTGGCTCCCAGTTTTGGGCGCTGGCTGCCGACTACAACAGAAGTCGAATCTACTTTACAGATTTTAGCAGCAACCACATAGGAGTTTACGATATGAAGGTACAGCCAGAAATAGGGCTAAGCTTTGTATGTAGGGTACATTGTTCTACTGCTGTGTGATTGTTTGTTATACTTAAAAACTCTCCTTTGTTTAAAATTGGCTGTGCTTGTATTTAAACTACTGTAAGGGGCGTACCCTACAAGCTAGCGGAAAGTCACATATTCTGCTTTTTGCACGTGTCAGGCACATTCGCCGACGTGCTGGTTTATTAGTTTTCTGTTATATTTAGAAACATTTTCCATAAAAAGTTGTATGTTAATGTAAAACTACAAGAAAGGGAGTGATGTTTTGAAAGCTAACAGGTGACAGCACTCTTCATCGTAAAGGTGTGTCGCGTTACTAATAGCAACGCGCCACATTTGCATTGCATTAAAATTAAATAATGGGGAAAAGTTAAACTATAGTAGTGCATTTCAGGTTAATGAATGGAATATAGCACAGTAACTCGTGTTTAAGCTCTGCTGGTGTTGCTTTGAATGGGCAGGATGTGATGGTATTGTATAAGCAGGTGTATTATTCACGCGTTTTTGTGTGACCAATGACCCAAAGCATCTGCACGATTTGTGTGTGACGCACAATGCAGCAGGTGCCGTCATTCGTTGTATACGTCACATACAGGATGGCGAAACGTTTATGCAATGAATAAATAATATATTTGATAATTTGTCAAAAATATGTCTGTTCGCTTATGATACGTATAAAAATACGAAAAGATTTTCGTTTTCGACTGATTGAGGCGCAATAATGTTGGCCAACTTCCTTCAACTGCATGAATTATTCAAGCATTTTAAAGCCATTTTACCATGCTGGCTTTTCCATCCCAAGCAATGATTTATCATTTGAAGCCGTTTAGTCCGTGTGAGCTATTGTGTTCCAGGTAAATTTTTCTCCATTCCTTTCAAGTCAGCAATCACGTGACACTGTTAAGCACGACACGCACAGCGCGCTATTCTTCGTTGCGTCTCCTGTCATACAATTTTCTTTCTATGCAAAGATCACGACACTTTATATTCACTTTACGCTACACTTTTAACCCGGTTTACTTTGTTGATTCACAAAGTCCTGCTGTGTTTGACACAAAAACGCATTAATATCTCTTGTTTTTTTATGTCATTTCAGGCCAAAACCTCGCGCATCGTTTTCGAAGATCTCAGTTACGGAATCGATGGAATGGCAGTGGATTGGTTCACGGGGAATATTTATTGGACGGATACGGATCTTCGTGTCATAACAGTGGCGGATTCGGAATTCAACTACTATAAACATATTATCAATATTACCAGCAACGTTCCTGCCAAAATTGCGATCAACCCGATAAAAAAGTATGCTCTTGAAGCCTTGAGATTTAAACCACCGGAAAGAATGTGTAGTTTTATATTTGGTGTCAAACTATTTATTATAAAAAGTAATACGTTGATTTACGTTAACTTGCCTCAATGATGAAGTGTAAGATTAAAACACCTGTTGTTTTGTACTTCCTGTGGATTTTTCGCAATCTTTGCCGTTATCAAAGTATAACATTTGCCACTGTGCCCCTGAAGACCATTGACCGAGCATAAAATGTACTGCACTGATTTAAGGTCGCTTTTCTGGTCGGAGCGAAGTACAGACGAATGTCGATTGTTCAAAAGCGATTTAAGCGGCAACAACATTGTTCATCTTCATACCTTTGCTGATGTGGAGTCCATAGATGAGATGACCATGGACGTTTCAGAGAACAGGCAAGATTCTTCATTCCACATTAAAATGTCATATCATTGATTCCGCGAACTATAAACTAGATATTCCCCAGTAAATACGTTTAAATTTTATCACATTAACTCGGTTACAGTTTGCCATTATAAAATCACCTTTGATTTACATTTACAGGTTATATTGGAGCGAGAGAATACGTGACACATCGTCCGCAAGAGTGCGCTATTTCAACCTTGACAACACCAACGAAATAACGACCATTTATTCGTCAAATCGAGGATGGTTCATGGGCTTGGCTTCGTACAAGGTGCTGCGGTTGTTTAAATTTAACGTACACGTTTGATTATGCTCCCCTAACAAACCACTAAACGTCAACTGTCAGGCTATTGGAGCAACTATTTACGAAACAAATGCTTTATTCAGGAGTTTCTTTATATCGGAAACCGACTAGACAAAACAATACGGATCCTGAACAAAACAAGCGATGTGGCTTTGCACCAGTACTCACATAGGAGGACTCAGACTCCACGCGGGGTGGTTGTATTCAGCGCCTCTATTCAACCATGGACCGTTGAAAACCATTTGGCCCGTGAGTACAAGATTTTTACGTCGCTGGCAGAATGGTTTAATGTTGAAGAAATAAGGGTCGAAAAGGGTCGAAACTATGAAAGAATTCGATTGAGAACGGGGAAGTAAAGTAAACTTAAATGACTAAAACTTTAGCCCCTTTTTAAAAACAGCATCTTCATCACAAAATGATGGCTGATAAATAACGAATAGCGCTATCATGTATAGCTCTGTATTCGTTTGTGGAGAAAAGACTAATGTAATATTGCTATATGGTGAGTAGTACTAGTGCTGTATTTGTTACTATATTACTTAATGGTATATGGATAATAATTTGCAATCTACAGACCCATGCGCGGACCACAGCTGTTCTCAACTTTGTCTGACCGATGGTCCATCCAGTCATGTGTGTGCATGTACCACTGGTTCCTTCCTGCAGCCGGACGGAAGGTCTTGTGACGTCACATTGATCGAAGACGACTTTGCTCTTTTGATGGACGCGAAACACGGCAAGATATATCAAGTGAGGAAAGTATATTTGAACGTGTTTGACCCCTATACTTATTTCCAAAACGTATGCAGCATAACAGCATTGCGGAAAGATTTTCTTATGAATGAGATTATTGACCCAAGCTAGACATTGCACTTAAATATGGAAGTAAAAAATGCTAATTTGCTTGAAGCATCTTTAATCGTATTTAAACGAATGTCTTAGGAGATTGAATTCGCACAAAGTCATTATTCGTTCATCATATGTAATAGCACATAACGTTTTTTTAGCCTTGATCAACATTTCTATACGTTCGTATTTTAATGACGTTTTAAACGTAAAATTTACTTTGCTTTCCAAGGTTCCTTTGACTGATCCATCAGCTTTTGTTTCGCTTCCATTGACTGACGTTGGAGTTCCTCAGTCTGTCGATTATGATGAAAAAACTAAGAAAATTTACTGGGCGGACACTGCAGGGTCCAGAATCATCCGCAGCTACTTGAACGGGACAGAACAAGAAGTTATACTCACAGATGTTAAAAGTTAGTCAGCGTCCGATCTAACACGGAACTATTTGCTAAATTGATTAATAGCGTTGGGGAGTATTTTGCCTGCTAGTAACAGTTTTACAGTAGAATATGACACTTATGTTTGACGAAACCAATGTCTGTATTGACGTAGTTACCATTTATTTTACATACAAACATTTTGCCACATACTTATAACAGGAACGTAAGGGTAGGTTATCCAGCCCTACTATGATTATGACTAACGTTGTTTTTAATGGGATCCGACTTTTTTGGTCTGTTTTCATTCAACATGCGCCCTAATGCGGAACTATTTGTAAAGTTGATTAATGGCGTCAGGGTTTTTTGCCTGCTAGTTGCTGTTTTGCAGTAAAAGATGACTTTTCTGTTTGATGAGTCTCATGTCTGTTTTGACGCAGCTGTCATACACTTATAAATGACAGTAGAAGGTTATCCAGCTTGTAACTATGACTAACGTTGTTTTCAAGGGAACCCGGGCTTTGTTATTCTTCTTTTTTTTCGCAACGCATGAATGCCTTTGAACTTTGACCCGGTTGAGTCATGAAAACAACTTACGATAACCAACGGTTTCTAGTAAACTTATTTTGTCGGTTTGTTCATCTGCAGCTTATTCCATTGCGCTGGATCAGGCGTCACGAAACCTGTACATCGCCGATTCTGACCGTGATGCTATCGTTGTGATGTCACTCGAATTACCATCTGTGACGTCAACGCTACACGTGCACGATATTCACAGAGTTTGGAAACTTTTGATCAGCGATAAACTTAAGTAAGTTGTTCGAAACATTTCCAGGTAGAATGACCGAGATTTGTTATCACTGACAAGACGTAATTTTTCTTTCAAAACTCATAAGTTGTTGATATAAATACTTGATGTAAAGTAGGGTTGCAACGCAGTATGCAAAACGCTCATCAGTCCATTTACAGAGGGTTTAATATCAAACATTTCTTGACTGGCTTGCTTCCGTCTGTGAAACACACGTGAAATACATATAACTATATTTCTGTGAAATACATGCGAATATATTCCAAGCACACATTTCCAAACCAACATTAACCACGAATGGCACCAGAACATCTTTTAAACGCTTCGTCTCATATTTCCAGGAAAGTGTTTTGGTCAGATTGGGGACAGGAGGTTTCCTCGGATGGTCGTACGAGCGGAGTCATTGAAGAGATGAACCTGGATGGAACAGGAAGGAAGATCATCGCCAATGACACAAGAGGACCTCAGGGACTTACAATTGATCATGAAAGTAAAAAGAAAAAATATTTCAAACCTACATAGACTAGCTTTGTCCACATTCATACATAGACATGCTTTTTATATTGTATATAATACGCAGTAATTGGAAAAAAGCTCTGGCAAGTATTTAATGAAACAGATAAACGCATAACGCATAAGTAAATAAGATATATATGGATTATTAGCTGTGAATAGCATTGTCTGGAAATGCTTAAGTTTTAGAGGAAATAAATTAAATCTGTTCATATTTCAAAAGAACTAATAAAAGGTTAAACCCGTTCGAGCAATACATTTAATCCTAATTTATCTGCATTTCTTTCTTGGTGTCTAGAGGATTGTCTTATCACACTGTAGGTAAGGTTATTCTTTGAAACTTTAACTTTTCTTAATATGTGTTTAGACAATATTCTGTTTTGGACCGAAATCCTGTTTGGAACAATCGCGTGGATGAACCTCAACAGCGGTGAACGGGGAAGATACGATCTTCAGTTCCACGTAATTGCCTCGTATTTAAAGTAGACCACGCAATGTGACCTGGTCTCTTTTTGTTTGATGGCTTGGCTTGGTTGTCAGGTGTCAACTGCAAACTATAATTAGCTTGTCCCGTACCGGTTATAAATGCAGTATTTTTTAAATAAGCAAAATCAGAATGAAATCTCTGTTTAACGAGAACTAATTTCGTTTCATTTCATCTTGGTCAACTGAACTGCAAAATCTTGTCCAGACACGCTAGATATATTAGAAAAGTTTTTATTTACAGAAAAACTCTTTTGTCGCTGAGCTCGCATACCACAATGGCTACATCTATCTTACCGACCATAGAGAATCAAACGCTTTCCGTGTGCGAGTTAGTGATGTAATGAGCAAAGTCACCGCCGAACCAGACGATGTTGAGGAATTTGGTCCCCGAGTTTTCTATGATTTGTCCGGGATTAGGATTTTTTCATCGGCCGCGCTGAATGCAGGTAAAAATGTTAAAAAGCCTAAAATCTGAAGCATCTCAATACTATCTATATTCGATGTTATGTAACCTAGAAAATCCTGCCGTTATTTTTCTCAGAACTCGCGAACAAAGGAATATAAAGAAGGCGTTTGTCTTTTAGCACTAAACAGCTATCTATTTCAACGTACATGTCACTGTTTTGTCGGCTTTGCACATACATTTCTTATACGTACTATTTTATCAGAATATGAGTGAATTCGTTTAGTGCAATTTATTTTTAGACACCAACACCTGTTCCGCAAACCGGAGTAGTTGTCCGCAAATTTGCGTTCCCAGCCAGTCCGACAGAATCTGTTTGTGCAATGATCATTCAGTCTTCGTACCAAGCAACAACACCTGCACGCAAGTCCGGCCTTCAGGTTCTACATCTTTTTATATATTTATTTCTGCAACCTGTTTTGGTAAATGTCTGCAGCGTTGCATAATTTTTATATCAAACAACACTGCAGTGACTGAGTGTTGCATTGTCAATGTTTTATTTCTAATGAAACGAAGCGGTCAACATTTGATAGTCGCTGGTCGCAATATCTTTTAGCTACGTCTATATGAAACGCTGACTGCCATTCACATAATACCAATGATAACCTTGGTATTTATAGATGATGAAATCTCTCCTTCATTCGGTGATACTTGCCCAAGTTTTCAAGTCCTATTTACGGACAAATGCTCAGACACCAGTTCCTTCAACTTCACCGCACCAGTTGCCACTGATAATTCTGGCCACGTTGTCGTGAAAAGAAGGGTAAGACGATAAAATTAGATTACATCATTAACCATTGTTGAAACCTCAATAATGCACAATCCGAGAAAAATCATCTTTCAACGATTGTGATGTGATCAGGCTCGAACAATTGTGCTTGGCATTTTAGGATTGGTCACCGAATAGACGCCAATGTAAATGGCGAGATATTAGCTATTGTTTAAATGCTTTGAGAAAATCTTTTGTCTGAAAAATGCAAAACATTTTAACGACGCGATGCTAGGATATAATTCAAGAGCATGTTTTCAAATAACATGTTAACCTGGTTACCCCCAAAAACTATTTTCTACCCCTGAGAGTCTAACAACTGTTGACTGAGAACCGCAGGACCATTTTTACCGCATTCCCCAGGCTAAAGTCAAGTAAATCGCTTCCTCGTTCATAAATACAAACCGTATGGTTTTCCATTCTCTTCATGTGTTTAAAAGTTTCCGTTTTTCCCCAGCTTAAGAAGCCCCCGCCTTACGACCTTCTTCCTGGTAGCCACTTATTCCAGTACACAGCTCAAGACAATAACGGGAACGTCGAGTATTGTACTTTCACTGTTTTCGTGATCAGTAAGTTCCTTCAGCTTTCATGGTTTCAATTGTATGTTGTACGTCGTTTAAGATATATCAAAGCAGTGCAAACAATAGTAAGGTTAGTATAACTTAAAGTCCAGTTGGTTAATTACACTGGTCAACACACATTTTGGTGCCAAAAAAGTTTCAACGGTTTTAGGGTATTTTTATGTCGCTGAATCCAAAAATGGCATTAGTTTTTCCGAATTGGCTCTAGTTTTCGAGATATTCCATATTTTTGTTTCAAAAAGTGCTAAAAATACGCAAATTTTGACATAGGTAAAATTCTCTTTATACTACAACTTTGATGAGTCTACATCTGTCTTTTCAATCATGTGCATACAGTATTCTTCTATTTCTGATGCGATATTGTTAAAGATGCAATCGTTAACACAGAGAGCCTTCTTTACGCGAATCATGTTTCATGTGAAAATCAAGCAAAAATTATAAAACTTAGGCGATGTTAGCAGTAAACAACAGATTTTTGTAACGCAAAAACAGGCGACGTCAAAGCACAAACACTACTTTTAGTAACGCTCAAAGTACATTTAGTAAGCTGTCAAAGCACGCTAATCAATCATATATCGGTACTGTAATACAAAAAAATTAGTCGATGCTTGTAAATTTTCTTTTGTACGACTTTCTGGAATGTGATGCAGCCAAGCAGTCACGTTGGAGACTCCAACAGTAGTCGGCCATCATATGGGCATCCCACCTGCCCTGATACCTCTCTTCCATGACCTTAATGTCCTGGTGGAACCTTTCTCCCTGCTCTTCACTTATTTCACCAAGGTTTGCAAGAAAACGATATAAGTGGCTGAAGAGATAGTGAACCTTGATACTCATCTTCACACCCAAATCTTTCAACTTGGAAAGCATATCTTCCACCAATTCTTGGTAATTTTCAGCTTTTCGGTTACCAAGAAAGTTCTGTGTGACTAAAACAAACGATTGCCAAGCAGCAGACTCTGTGTCTGTCATGGACTGCACAAAACACACATCCTTTATGAGTTTGCGGATCTGAGGGCCATCAAAAATGCCTGCTTTAAGCTTTTCGATGGTCAAAGCAGGAAATGTTCTGCAAATATAGTTGAAGCAATCCCCAGTTGCAGGCAAGGCTTTCACAAATTGCTTCATCAAACCAAGTTTTATGTGCAGCGGTGGAATGATGATCTTCTCTCTAGCAACTAAAGGTTCATTTATGATGTTACCTTCACCTACTCTCATGGAATCTCTAAGTGGCCACCCTTTCTTCACCCAGTGATCAGTGCGCGCTCGGCTATCCCACAAGCAGATAAAACATGGGTATTTTGTATAGCCGCTTTGCTGGCCAAGCAAAAAATTTACCATCTTCAAGTCTACACAGATTAACCATTGGTAAGCGTCATAATCCAGTTTCTGTAATACCGTTTTAATGTTGTTGTACTCTTCTTTTAGTTTTGTTGAGTGGCCAATTGGGAGAGATGCATATCTGTCACCATTATGTAGCAATACACATTTCAAACTCCTTTTCGAACTGTCTATGAATAAGTGCCACTCTTGAGGTCTATATTGTGGCACTCCCATTTTCAGCAGAAGCCCTTCGATGTCTTTGCAGTAAACAAGTTCATCTTGTTGGCTAAAATACGGAAGTAATTCTTTCTCTCTTGTACGGTAGAATGTTATTGAAGCTCCGGTTCCAAGGCAGTTTTTGTCTTTGAGTCAGGATGCCAAAATTTCTGCTGCTTCTTTGGATAAGTTGAGATCCCTGATAAGATCGCTCAGCTCCTCCTGCTTGAATGGCTCTGGAATGAATGGACTGCTTTCGAACACACTTCCACTGCTCTCACTTGCAGAGCATATATATACTGAACGAAAATGTGACAGGTTGTCAATTCAGTCACAGGAAAATGCATCCTCCCAGTGACAAGGCCTAAGCATATTGTCAAACTTCCACTAATGAACTCAATTCTCACTTGAATTACAAAAAACCTCCACGTTTTCCAAACTTAGTTATGTGAGCAATAGCTTGAACTTGACTCGTGGTATTCCTTTCTCTGGCTACAGAACTATTAAACTCTGATTATAACATCTTTAGTCTACAACAATATAGCTATAAAATGAGATATTGATATGATGTGATAACTGAAGGGAGTACTCTACACTGTACATGTGGTGAACAATACAAAGAAACTGTAGCTTATCAGAATGATGCCGAAAATGGAGTGTTTTCAATGCCTTGTTTCTGAAGTAATGGGATGCTACAATAACAAATAGACATAGTGGAGTATCTGGTCCAAAATAAGTAATGCATACTGCCTAAGAGACATTTTCAATATGCATTTTACTGATGCTTGTGTTCACAATTGGCAGATACTAAAGTTAACGATTTTTCTCTTGTCAAAAATAAAAAACATCGATATCTCAAAAACTAGAGCCAATTCAAAGAAACGAATGTTATTTTCGGACTCAGCAGCCCAAAATTACCCAGAAACCATCAAAATATCTTTGGCACTCAAAAAAATGTTTTTTTTGTTGGCCAGTGTTATCAATTGTTGCTTACAAATTGGTGAAGGTGTTTAGCTTTTTAATAAAACCGTAAATTTAGACCAAAGCAGCGACTAAACTTTATTTGTATCAGGAGCGACTTGTGCAGGCTTGCCTCGATTTCAATCTGGAATCACAACAAGCGCGCCATCGTGCGAAACCAAATACGGCTCCGTTATCAACATAACTTGTCCAGGATTCGACAAACCAAATTTTGAGGTTTGTTTGGCTTTAAGTAAATGTTGATTTCGACTTAGAAGTAAAAAATTTCTTGTTTCAGCACTGTTTTTCATGTATACAGTCGCTAAATGTTTCACGTAAGTTTCTTAAGCGTTATTCAATCTCCCACAAATATACGGTGGTGTGGCAATTGGCTAAACTGAAAAATAACAAGTAACCGATTATTATTACCGTCAACTGTGCAATTAAAGGTTTTCCGCTATTGATGAAATTGTATTTATTTTGTTTTGAATTGAATTTGTATTTATTCAACCGATTTGTTTCCTTCAAGACACAATGCACGCGTAGTGGGTCGTGGACTCCCAATGAACCAATCATCTGTCCTACAGCAACCACGACGACACCGACGTCACAAAACAGTAAAACAAGTAAGTCAGTAATTGACATTTTCAATGATTGGTAATTTGTTAAGTTTTACCCAGAGTTTGATCAGTTTTCACTTACAACCTTGGCCATAACCACTAATTAACACAACATTTTGCGAGTGAGTAGAAAATACCATGCCACTTACTCTGTTTTAACACTCTCAAAATATGCTCTATGACTTCGTTATTGTACAGTAAGACCTATCGTGTGACGTATTAGCGCGCGCATGCAAAAAGAAAATTCACCGACTTGTTTTATTACAAAAAACTATTCAGCCACTACTACGGTGCCGGCTACACCTGGTCCTGCCACCACTCAACGAACGCACGAGCCAAACGGGGCCACTAGTAAGTCGACTGGGTTAATTTCCAGCGCCAAAAATTGCTGTTAAAGTTCGCCAAGCTTTAATTTTGCGGTGTTTGTATTCGTGGCTTACATTGCATGAGGGCTACTGTTAACTAACCCCGTGTTAACAAACACCCTGCACTAAAGTCGGTCCGGAAGCGTTTCAGGGAAACCGCTTCTGTGTTTGTTGTGGTCTCAGTTAAATACACTTAAGCAGCCTATATTGCATGCGTGGTGATCGTATACCTGTCAGTTGCTGTTGTCGCTAACGGGTTGCCAATTTTTAACATTCTGTTGCTTGAACGTGGTGTTGCAATGTCTGCTCAGATAATCATGGAGAAAATTTTTTTAAATAAAGAAGTTGAGTTTGGTGAAAGTTTTGTGAAAACTGTTCATTTTTATGTTACAATATGCATGAAGATGACGCCAACATTTTACTTATTATTAATTAACAATCAATTGGCTTATTTTTGTGAAATAAGCAACATCAGCATGCTGGCGGCACCTTGTGTTTATAAACCACATGTGCATTACTCTCGAAAGTATTTCATTGTATTAAACATACTTCACCAATTTTTATTATGGTAGTTTATTTGCTTTCATTTCAATAACTCATATTTTTCAATTTCCAGATTTACCAGTATCAGCGGCACCAGAGGGAGTAAACGGGGGAGTGATCGCGTTAATTGTCATAGTAGTCGTTTTCGTTGCCGTTGGAGCCGGATTTCTTGTTTGGAGGTACTGTATATGCATTTTCGACATTATTAAATATCACATCCTTAGCACCATCACTATTTTTGTAAATTCAAAACCGGAAGTTCTCAAAGTTTTGTGTAAATTGTCGAATGTTATGTTAAGTAAGGTTTCAGCATTTGTATCCATAATTTAAATTTGCTTCTGTATGTTCAAATCCTATAGATATAAATATCACTTGGTGTTGGCTAAAAAAGCGTTTTGGAATCGTGCTGATGACACTGTGCAGCTTACTACCGAAAACGGGCATTCCCCTAGCCGAAGTTGGCCTTCCGTGGAGTCAAATGTGTACATATGATGACGTCAAAGATAGTTTTAGGAGAAAAGACATGATATTTCTCAAGTGCACTTAGTTGTTTGCTACCTACTTGTTAAGCAGAATTCTTTAATTGAAATGCAGTTGTTTGTGCTTGGAATGTCAAATGGCGTCTTGCGTGTGTTACCGCAAAACGCACTCTCACGGTAGTGTATCTATTTAAGATTAATGCTGACCTTGCTTTAAGCAAATTAACGTCCTTGAACTTTTATTCCACTGAAAAAGGTCCAACAGTTCGTCTTCAGTTCTTCGCATTATCGGCGTGGTCTTTTCATGTCATTGGTTAACATACGAATACTTGCATTTTTTAACGGCACATTTAACAAACTGAAGATCTACAGAAACAGTTTTGTATTGAAAAACGCATTCTAATTTGTCATATATTTGTCTTTGACATCTGCCTTTTACCCGTTTCCTAAAAACCTCTCTGGGACCATATAAATTATTTTATTCCATTTAGCAATATTAAACGTCTCTGTATTGATTTTATGTCTCTGAGAATTTTGTAGAATTTTTTTTACTTTATTGATTTTTTCGTTGTTCATGTTAACCTGTAGATTTATTTGCTTTTCGTTGTCAACGTGAAACGTTTCTTTTTTAGTTCTTCTGCAAAATAAAGTGTTATATACCGCAGTTATGTACCTTGGACATTACTACCATTTGCTATTCAGTTGACTTTGCACAGCTAAACAAGCCAACTTAACATAAGCATAGCAAAGCAAAAGTGACTGAATATATCCACATTTATTAGAACACCGTATTACCTCTGAAACCAAACGATACAGTAAAATATAGATTGCACAAAAGAAAAGCAATGAACAGTGAAATTAAAATCATCATGAAAAGTCAATGAAAGTATCACATACTTTTTACTCATGACCATAAGTTATAAATGAAATTTTAAAAAACCTACAAAAGATTGCTGTTGATTAGGTGCTAAAAAACTTTAAAATGATCATGTTGATAGCTACAAACACAGGATAGGCATGGAGAAACAATTGCCTTAATCACAAATGGTAAAATTAAAACGATACGAAAACAAGCTCCAACCCAGGTTTCATAGTCTAACGCCAGTGTCCAGGAAAAGGACAATATCAGGACTCCCAGGTGAATGAAAGAATATACTTAAGTGGTAATATCAATAAAAATATATCTGGAAAGCATCACTTCAATAAAATGATACTAATATATGAATAGCACAAATATAAAATATGCCGAGTGCAGTGTACACAAATTTCTAGCAGTGGAAACTTTTAAAATATGCCATAGTAAAATATTAATTATGCAAACAAATGATACTGAACAAGTTTAACGATCTACTTTTGGTATGGAAAAATTGGGGAACGTGTCACGAATTAGCTCGAAAATGTATAGTCCACTGGTAACATAAATGTTTTGCGACGTTTTATATACTGTATATATATGTCCAAAAAATCACCAATACAGTCAAGGCATTATCTGAATGCGGTAAGCTTACAGCACTGTCTACACAAATAAGATTTGCACAATACACAATTACGTACAGTCAGTTTCATTTCCTTAACAGTGACATAAAGCGGTTACAGTGGTAAAGTGCTTAAGCTTTCATTCCTTTGTACGTAGCGCAAATATTTTCAGTTTCAAATATTTTTACTTTGTGCAATGAACATTTTTCCTTTTCCATATAAGGTGACAGTTGGTTCCAAACAAACACAGCAATATTTTCTGCTGTAGACGGTTGAGTTTTGAAATACTCCACATCCTTATCCAGACATTTATGATCCATGACATCCATTATAGCTTTCTGTAAAAGCATAAACTAAATGAAAATAAAAACTAAGTTGTTTATCAATATTCCTCAAAGCTTAGCGTATGCAAAGAATTTTTTCTGGGATGGTTTTGTCAAATCATGTACCAGTAACTAGTTAAAATAGTAGTGGTGGTTTCTTATAAATGCATTTTCTTGTAAGAAACTGAGTGGGATCTAACTCTAAACTTTCAATTGTGTAAGCCATTGGCTGAATTTAAAGGCTTTTTTCACAAAACATTTTGTGAAAAAATGCGCACATATAAAGATTTGTGAATGAGTTATTGGTATATCAAAGGTCTTTGCCTTTTATTTTGCCATTAAACTTTGTTAGCTATTATTTTGACGTTAACATCTCATAATTATTTTGCAAGAATCAGATAAAAGTATAGCATGCAAATGATGCGTCACAATATTTTTATTATTAACCAGTCTACACGTCCAGTCCAGTTTGTGAATCGCAAACTGTTTGAACTCACATCAAACTCTCTGCTGAATCAACAACACTTGTTAATTTGTGACGTCATCCTAATAAAGCTTTAGAATAGGGCTGTATACCTTCCATAAAATCATGGATGACAAGTATAACAAATCACACAAACGATTGTACACATACTCAACAAGCGGGAGATGAGGATGACTTAAATTACATACTTAACGCATGCGATTGAGCTCAATCAAAAACGCTTACTGTCATATAATCTTTTAAGATGGCAGCATCCATGACCATTCCCGTTATAGGATCTTTTTCTCCTCGTACCGAAACTTTAATTCTAAAAAGCAGTTGAAACATAGAAAAACAATTAAATATAACACTAATCCACCTACCAACCGACATTTGTAAGTTCAACCTAAAAGCGTCCTATAGTAAAGTTGACAACGTTTTTAAAAAGCAATAAAACCGGCAATAATCCATGAAACAACATTTTTTCGCAGAATCATGTTTCATAGCACACACCAAACATATCTATAAAAGCGATGACTCTAAAACCTACACGTAATTATGGCCATGGCCATTTGGGTTATTGCACTTCCCATACAATTGCTTATTTTCTTCATCTGATAGATGCGTGCTATGTAGCCTGTGAGAAGCACATAACATGATGCGCCTGAAACAGTAACAACATAACGTATTAAACTTTGTCATATCCGTTATTAAACCATGACAAAGTCATAGGCTAAATAAATTTGAAATATGGTATAATGCCAGCATGGTGAAATAATGCACCAAAGCCCTGTGACTAGATGAAGACTAATGCTAATGGTGTGCTAGTGCTATGGTGCTAGTTTTATGTAACTATGGTACTAGATAACCAAGCTTAAACTGACAACACAACCAAGAAAGATGAGGTTATTACATGGTTGGCATACCTTGAAAGCTCCACTATATTTGACATCTTGCGACTACAAATGTTTGAGATTACACTACAGGATAAAGGCTATTGTTGCTTAGCTATGACCAATATTTATAATACTACTAGGTGTACAGGTGTAGTATTCAGTATACCACGCTGAAAAGTGTTGCAGTTTTCCACAATAAATCGTGTAAAAAGGATCAAATTGCCTGTATTAAATATTGCACTCTGGTTGCTTTACGCCGGGACTTTCCCTAACATGTACAAAATTTTAATATTGAAAACTGCGCCACATAGAAGTGTTAAGTATTCCAAATGTTACAGATTTTTGAACGATGCATATCGAGTAAGGCATTTTTAGCTGTTCAGTAAAATTAATTTATGAAAAATAATTTAAAATCTAGAGTCTAGTAAGGTTAATTGGTCCTAATGTTCCAACGCTAAGTGCTAACCGAAATGAAGGTTTTCAAGTCTCGGCCAAGACAATACTTACCTTGATGCGATATTTAAATTTTCCGAATTTTAGAGGATTTCTTCGGAAGCGGCATACCGTATAATTTAGTTTGTGCTATACAGAAGTGCATAATTTTGGATTTTTTTCAGTAACTTTTTTCAGTTTATGGGTTGAGGTTTAGATCTACGAGTTCATGAAATATCAGTGTTTTGTGAGTAATATGAATCATTAAAGTATTTGATAAACAGGAATCAGCAAACTTTCATTGAACAGAAAATTGTATGCAGATTGTATTGTTTATTTTTCGCCATTAACTGTGCGGAGCAAAAGTTGCGATGCTAACTGTTGCAATGATAACCCAGTAAAACACTTGCTCACGAACAATGTCAACCATAATTTCACGACAGTCCAAATTGTTTCATATAAGCTCAGTGAATTTTGGTATATTTGCCATACAATTTAAATACGATTTTGGTCTGATTCTGTCGTTCGATGTTCATGTTCCTATGTCTTTGATTAATTTTCGTGTGAGTGTATTCTTTTGATCACATTAATATGGGTGCCTAGTGCCTAGTGCCTACACCTTTATAGACGTTCCACCTACGTATCAATCCTACCGTACATTGCGTCTTT
This sequence comes from Clavelina lepadiformis, assembly GCF_947623445.1. Lineage (NCBI taxonomy): Eukaryota > Metazoa > Chordata > Ascidiacea > Aplousobranchia > Clavelinidae > Clavelina > Clavelina lepadiformis. Next base: position 3,289,809 of record NC_135244.1, on the reverse strand, counting down.
GAAAGTCTGTTTAGTAGTTTGTAGGGTATGATAGCTTGTGAAAAAACCCGAGGAAAAGTTTAGTGCAAAAACATTGTGTCCTGTGGATTACCCTGCAATACTTTATTGGAAAGCAACCATGGCTTACTGTAATTACAGTTAGCCATGAAAGCAATCAATTACAACTTAATATCAATTTACCGTAGTGCGTGTGATACTAATATTATTAATATCACGAAATTTGATCAGCATGACTAACAGAGAATGAATCAGAGGCTGTGCTTCTTTAGATATAGTAAACCCAGCGAAAAATAAGTTATTATCTTAATTGGCATCTAAAACATTTTACTTAGGCATAAATGTTTAGGATTGTATTTCTTATCAAGCACATTTCAAAATTAAAAAAAATAAATAAAAATTTGAAAAACTGAAAACTGTGCTTCAAAATCTAAACCTGAATTGCATTAAAATTGAAGCCTGATATTGGATTACAAGCACATGCGGCTTAGTGTAGGCCTAAAGTAATATCAATTGAATGATCATAGATCTGATTAAGCCATAGGTAGTTGCCTTTCTTTGTGTTGTGTCTTTCCTTTCGCGTGATTCGCTTGCAAGGCCACCATCCGCTATACACCGAGTCTGTTTCATTTTTATTTTTTATGTTGCCAGTTGCGGCCAATGTAGAGTTAATTTCTTAAAATCTGCTCTCGGCCACCTCTTGTTGTGGCTTTTTTAAGTTTTTTGTTTACAAGCCATAAAGGTGAAAAAATATATGAAAGCTTATACGTCCGCTAACTTTTGATGATGGCTATGATTTTATTGTTTTATTTTTTTGTATTACACGTTTTATTTTCTCATTTGGTTATGCTTTCTTTCAGAGGTATTATGTTGTCTCATTGTAGTAGTCACACTAGCGCAACCTATACCATATCTTATTGCACAATTGCGTTATCAAACAATTTTCTCAATAGCCGGCAATTTCTACACTGAAAAAAGGAAACTTACTGGGCACAGATACTTTTCACAGCTTGGTTTTCATAAAATGTAATGCAACTGTTTTCGAGCAAGTAAAATTCTAAAAACTGCATGTGTTGTGAATTTGACTGTTTTCGTTATATTTTTAAAAATTAAAGGCTGGATAAGGTTTAGTGTAATGAATTTGCAGAGGTTGTAAGTGTGCTGAAAGTGAGAATGGTTGTTTTCCCTTTCAGATCAATGCCGTTTTTATGTGAAAAGTACTTTCAATTCGTCTCTGCTAAGTGTGTTTAGCATGGCTATACAGTTCAGAAATATCAACTTGATGGTTGTATTGTGGTTCCTGAATATTTTGTGAGGAGGATCTAAGGATAATTGTAAATTGTTCTTTTCAGGATGGAGTAATTGAAACATTTTACAGAATAACTGTAATTTAACTGAATTTATGTAATTGATCCAACTCTGATACATAAGCTTTGACATTGAAAACGAGAATAAAATAAATACATCTATGAATTAAGATGAATAGGCAAAATAAGAATGAAGTGCATACAAAATCAATACAAATTTTTTTAGGTGTTTTTACAAACTTCATTTTAGATAATATATTTACAGATATTGGAATCCTGAAAAAAAAAACTTAAATTAGGGCAGTAATAAAATACATACAAACATTCCAACCTAAATAACTCCATTTCAAAATTTTATTAAACAAGTAGTAAAAAAATACAGCGCGTTTTCTGATAAAGCCATCTTGGCCGTAATAACTCTACACATTTGACTCCACGGAATGCCAATTTCAACCTTCATTTGTGAGTCGCACGGTGTCGTCAGCTCGGTTCCAAAATGCTTGTTTAGCAAACACCGGGTGTTGCTTAAATCTGTAGGATTTTAACACTTTTAACAATACAAAATACAAAAATCTTAACAAGTTTTTAATTTGCATAAATAGCGGTTCTTCTAAATAAATATCAGGGCAATAGTAGTAGAGTAACATAACCTAAGGCTTAGGGCAGGGGTCGGCAACCTACGGCCCGCCATGCGAAATCTTCCGGCCCGAGACATATTAATTAGTTATCACGAGAATACGGCCCGCCCTTTTTTATTGAGTTTCAAACTGCAGTGTTAGCACTGTTTGAAAAAATTGTGGTATTGTTACGCCATAAGTATGTCGTAGTAGTCTATTGTTACGCCATAAAACTGGTGCGAAGGCGGTAGACTAGTATCCCGTACTAAGTACGAGATTGTCTGTAGACTAGACTAGTCGTTATAGATACAAAGAGAGATGCCGTGTCACATTAATGCTGTGTTGTTGAAGTGTGAAAAAATATATATATCTCTCTGTTTGTGATTGGTATGATTGAGATTGCAGCAATGTAGCATAATATACTGAAGTGAGTGTGAATTATAGTATTAATGAAAATTCCGGCCCGCCAAAGAGTTGTACACTCGACATTTGGCCCGTGACCAACAAAAGGTTGCCGACCCCTGGCTTAGGGCTAAGCCTTAGGCTATAGATAGCAGCCCAGTAATAAAAGCAAAGGTTATTAGCCTACATTTGATGTTAAAAAACACACAGCGAACGTTTATTTTCACTGCTTGAACAATCGCGATATTTGCTCACCTCCAAGCAAGGACTCCGGCTCCAACGGCCACGCAAACGATTATTATAACAATCAACGCGATCAGTCCCCCACTTAATCCTTCTGGTGCCGCCGATTGTGGTAAATCTACAAATTTAAAAACATGAGTTATTGAAACGAAAGCAAATCAAAAACCATAATAAAATTTAGAAAACAGATACATTTAATAATACAATGTTTGCAGACAAATGCGTGTGTTATTTATAAAACATATAAGATGGCCAACCCGGCACCAAGAGAATTATTTCTTCTTTTGAAAACGGTTTAGCCATGATACTCTAACCAGATATCACAACACCAGTTTTTTTTCAGTTAAGCTGGTTTCGAGTTATTAGCATTGCAGCATCCTCGCGTTTACAAACACCACAAAATTAAAGCTTGGCAAATTTCAACAACCTATTTTGACGCAGCAAGTCGAACCAACCGACTTACTGTTGTCCCCATTTAGCTCGTGATTTCGTTCAGTTGGTCCAGGACCATGACCTGGTGCGGCCGGTACCATATTATGGTAGTCATTGAATAGTTTTTTGTACAAAAACAAGTCGGTTAGTTTTCCTTTAGCATGCGAGTGCTGCTACGTCACACGATAGACGTTGTTATACATTGCCGAAGTCATAGAGCATATTTTGAGAGTGTTAAAACAGGATAAGTGGCACGGTATTTTCTACTCACTCGCAAGATGTTGTGTTAGTTAGTGGTTATGGCCAAGGTTGTCAGTGAAAACTGCTTAAACTTTGAGTAAAACTTGTCGATGTTCAACAAGTTTTACTCAGAGTTTGATTGCCAACTACCAACCAACAGCGAGTTCAGAGGTAAAAAATATTGACATACTTGTTTTACTGTTTTGTGACGTCGTGGTTGCTGTCGGACAGATTATTGGTTCAGTAGGAGTCCACGATCCACTACGTGTGCATTGTGTCTTGAAGGAAACAAATAGGCTGAATACACTTTTAAATTACCCGTAATTGCATGGTTGGCGGTAATAATAACTGGTTACTTGTTATTTTACAGTTTAGCCAATTGCCATACCACCGTATATTTGTGGGTGATTGAATAATGCTTAAAAACATTTAGCTACTGTATACATGAAAAATCCAGAAAACAAGAAATGTTTTACTTTTAGGTGGAAATCAACATTTACTTAAAGCCAAACAAACCTGAAAATGTGGTTTGTCGAATCCTGGACAAGTTATGTTGATAACGGAGCCGTAATAGTTCCTGCACGATGGCCCGATTATTGTGACTCCAGATTGAAGTTGAGGCAAGCCTGTACAAGTCGCTCCTGATACAAATAAGGTTTAGTCGCCTCTTGTTTCTGACTAAGTGTGATATTTTGAAAAACTTAGAAATTTTCACCAATTTGTAATTAACAATTGGTAATTAGCAAACTAAATTTTAATTACCACTAACCCTACTACAGTTTGCACTGCTTTGAGATATCTTAACCAGCGTACAACATAAAATCGAAACCATGAAAGCTGAAGGAACTTACTGAACACGTTCACAAAAAAGTAGCAATACTCGACATTTCCGCTCCGATCTTGGGCTGTGTACAGGAATAAATGAAGGCCAGGAAGTAGGTTGTAAGGCGGCGGGTTCTTGAGCTGCAAGAAACGCTCACTTTGAGAAACGGACGTGATGCTGGGTGACAAGCTGATGACCTGTTTATGATTCCGCCAAACAAATGTTCATTGCGCATTATGATGTCTATATGAAAATCAATGTTTTATTCCCACATGTGTATCCCGGTCGGTGTAATGGGGGTAATGTAATGGTAATGGACTAACGGTGTAACGGGTGTAATGCTTATAGCTGAACTGCACTTACAACTGAAGCGAAATGATTACTAGCCTTAGAATAACAGGGTTGTTTAGATTTGTTTCAAAATACTACGTAACGTTATCATTTGAACTTTTAATGGTATACCGGATGTTAAACCTTAGACTGGAAGAAGTAATACGTGCTACATTCACATCGGTAGAAGAGTGCATAATAGTTTGAACTGTCCCGGTCGTTTAAAGTTGACGCTAAGCCACAAGAAGACAGAATTCACGCTTTACAACAACAATGTGTTAACTCTTTTCCGTAAATTTACATTACCTTTTTAAAAAAGAAAGTAAAAAACAAAAAATTTTACTCGGGTTTTGTCTAACCTAAAGTATTAACTTATAATGCCTAACTGTGTCCCCGTTTACTCGAATTCAGCCTTTGACAAACAATATTCTCCACCTCACCCCTTGGGTGGTTGCATACTTGTAGGATCCAAATAATTGCCCATAGGCCTACACAGGTTTCGTACCTCCTAAAAACGCATCTGACACCCCAGGTTTGAAACCTCTGAAGCGTATGATCAATAAACGATATTGTTATTAAGTTACGGCACAAAGTCGCTGAGTATATGATGTAATAACTTTTAACGCCTTACCCTTCTTTTTATGACAACATATCCAGAATTATCAGTAGCAACTGGTGTAGTGAAATTGAAGAAACTGGTGTTGGAGCATCTGTCCGTTATTAACCTTTGGAAACTTGGGCAGGTATCACCAAATGAAGGAGCGGTTTCATCATCTATAAAGACAAGGTTAACGTTGATACTATGTGAATGGCAGCCAGCGTATCATAGACATATATAGCTAAAATATTTTGCGACCAGCGACTACTAATTGTTGACCTCTTCGTTTAATTAGAAATAAAATATTTCTCCAGTAAAGTTTGACAATGCAACACTCAGTCGCTACAGTGTTGTTTGATATAAAAATTATGCAAGGCAGCAGACATTTACCAAAACAGGTTGCGTGAATAAATGTATAAAAAGCTGTAGAACCTGAAGACCGGACTTGCGTGCAGGTGTTGTTGCTTGGTACGAAGACCGAATGATCATTGCACAAACAGATTCTGTCGGACTGGCTGGGAACGCAAATTTGCGGACAACCGCCCCGGTTTTCTGAACAGCTATTGGTGTCTGAAAAAAAGTGGCACAAACCGAATTCACTCATATTCTGAAGAATAAAACAGTACGTATAAAAAAGAATATGCAAAGCCGACAAAACAGTAACATGTACGTTGAAATAGATAGCTGTTTAGTGCTAAAAGACAAACGCTTTCTTTATATTTCTTTGTTCACGAGTTCTGAGAAAGAATTTTTGCGGTGTTCTATTACTTACATAACATCGCATATTGATCGTATTGAGATGCTTCAGATTTTAGGTGTTTGAAAATTTTTACCTGCATTTATTGCGGCCGATGAAAAAATCCTAATCCCGGACAGATCATAGAAAACTCGGGGACCAAATTCTTCATCATCGTCTGGGTCGGCGGTGTCTTTGCTCGTTACATCACTAACTCGCACGCGGAGAGCGTTTGATTCCCCATTGTTAGTGAGGTAGATGAAGTCATTGTGGTATGCAAGCTCGTCGACATAATCGCTTCGCTGCAAATAAAAACTTTTCTAAAATATCACCACATCTGTCATAGTCCAAGCATTTCTGGACAAGATTTTGCAGTTCAGTTGACCAAGATGAATGAAACGAAATTAGTTCTCGTTAAACAGAGATTTCATTCTGATTTTGCCTATTTAAAAAATACTGTATTTATAACAGGTACGGGACAAGCTAATTATAGTTTGCAGTTAACGCCTGACCAACAAAATCAAGCCATCAAACAAAAACTTTAAATACGAGGTAGCTACGTGGAACTGAAGATCGTATCTTCCCCGTTCACCGCTGTTGAGGTTCATCCACGCGATTGCGTTAAAATGGGTCTCGATCCAAAACAGAATATTATCTAAACAGATAGACATTAAGATTCACAACAAAACGATCTAATAACTTTATCTATAACGTGATAAAAAGTGGTCATCTTGATTCTTGAAGACCAATTACAGAGGAACGCAGGCAAATTAGGAATGTATTGCTTAAGAAGGTTGAATTGTTTATCAATTATTTTATTTTAACACCCCTCTTCCATTCTGTGCCAGTGGTATTTAAAAATAAAAAGCACAGGCTAACACAATAGCAAAAAATATATAATTAGACTAATTACAGCAGTTCCTCTATTTAGAGTTAAGCGCAGCCATTCATAGTTACTAATATGGAAGATTATGTATATCATGCTACTTACATGCATTCAACTATATAGGCTTATTTTGGTGTATTAAAGTATCCTCCAAGCCTCTTTCCTCATTTAGGCTATACAGCATCATACCATAGTTGTCTATACTGTAACTTTCAAATATTATTACTTTCATTGTCTATAGTGAGCCCTTCAGGCCCTCCCGTATCGTTAGCGATGATCTTCCTTCCTGTTCCATCCAGGTTCATCTCTTCAATGACTCCGCTCATGTCATCATCTTCGGACTCAACCTGGCCCCATGCCGACCAAAACACTTTCCTTGAAATGTGAAACATATCGGTCAAAAGATGTTCTGGAGCCATTTGTGGTTAATTTGTACTTGGTTGTGGATTAGCTGTGGATTAGCTGTGGATTAGTTGTGGATTAGCATACGTGTGTTTCACAGAAGAACGCAAGTCAGTCAAGAAATGTTTGATATTAAACTTACAATAATTGGATTACTGAGCGTTTTGCATACTGCATTGCTCACCTACATCAAGTATTTACATCAACAACTTATCAGTTTCGAAAGAAAAATTATGTCTTGTGAGTGATATCAAATCTCGGTCATTCTTCCTAGAAATGTTTCGAACAACTTACTTGAGTTTATCGCTGATCACGAGGTTCGAAACTATATAAATGTCGTGCACGTGCAGCGTTGACGTCACAGACGGCAATTCGAGTGACATCACGATGATAGCATCACGGTCAAAATCGGCAATGTACAGGTTTCGTGATGCCTGATCCAGCGCAATGGAATAAGCTGCAATGAACAAACCGACAAAATAAGTTTATTAGAAACCGTTGTTTATCGTAAGTTGTTTTCATGATTCAATCGGGTCAAAGTTCAAAGGCATTCATGCGTTGCGAAAAAAAAGAAGAATAACAAAGTTCGGGTTCCTTTGAAAACAACGTTAGCCATAGTTACAGGCTGGATAACCGTTTACTGTCATTTATAAGTGTATGACAGCTACGTCAAAACAGACATGAGACTCATCAAACAGAAAAGTCATCTTTTACTGCAAAACAGCAACTAGCAGGCAAAAAACCCTGACGCCATTAATCAACTTAACAATTAGTTCCGCATTAGGACGCATGTTGCATGAAAACAGACCAAAAAAGTCGGAACAACTTTTTATTACTTTTATGACTACAGAGGCTTTCACAGTTGAATGACAGGGTTAGAAAGCACACAAAGGTTTACAAAATCTTGCGCTACCAAAACATGTTTGGTTACTAATTTTCATTCATAAACATGTTTCAACTACGTGAGAACGTCACTGTTTTCATGTCACAAAAACCACAGTCTAAAGTAAAACAGCAACTGGTAGATAAAATGCCCTTGATGCCATTAATCAATTTAACCAGCAGTTTAGTATTATCTTTATTTGCAGTATCCGGACATGAGTTAAAAAAAAAATTCAACAAAATCTGCGTTCCCAGAACAAGCTGTCAACTTCTTGTTTACAAACATATCACAATTTTGTGAGATTGAGATCAGATATTGATTTCGTCAACCAGAAAAGACTCAGTCTATTGAAAAACTGTAGCTAGCAAGCAAAATACTCTCCCAATGCCATTAATCAATTTAGAAAATAGTTTCGTGTTAGATCAGACGCTGACTAACTTATAACATTTGTGAGTATGACTTCTTGTTCTGTCCCGTTCAAGTTGCTGCTGATGATTCTGGATTCTGCAGTGTCCGCCCAGTAAATTTTCTTTGTATTTTCATCATATTCGACAGACTCGGGAACTCCAACGTCAGTCAATGGAAGCAAAACAAAAGATGATGGATCAGTCAAAGGGACCTTGGAAAGCAAAGTAAATTTTACGTTTAAAACGTCATTTAAAAACGAACGTATAGAAAAGTTGATCAAAGCTAAAAAACCGTTATGTACTATTACATATGAAGAATATATTTGTAAATTTGAGCGACTTCAATCCCCTAAGACCGTCGTCTAAATACAAATATAGATGCTTCAAGCAAATTAGCATTTCCTACTTCCATGTTTAAAAAAATTGATTTTAGTTATTTAGGGTTTAATTGGAAATAGATTTCGACTGGAAGGAAAATTTTGGTTAGGTTTAGGTCATTGTGTTATAACATTAAAGTTAGCTTAACAAAAAAATGTGAAAAAGAGCTTTGAACGCACGATTTCTTCCGGTGAAATAGTGGCAGCCTTAATTATAATGCCAAGCTTCATTCTATAACCTCATTCATAAGAAAATCTTTCCGCAATGCTGTCATGCTGCATACGTGATGGAAATATAGCTATAGAAGTTAAACACGTTCAATTACACTTTCCTCACCTGAAATATTCTGCCGTGCTCTGCGTCCATCAAAAGGGCAAAGTTGTCTTCGATCAGTGTGACGTCACAAGACCTTCCGTCCGGCTGCAAGATGGAGCCAGTGGTACATGCACACACATGACTGGATGGACCATCGGTCAGACAAAGTTGAGAACAGCTGTGGTCGGCGCATGGGTCTGTAGATTGCAAATTATTATCCATATAGCATTAAAAAATATAGTAACAAATACAGCACTAGTACTACTCACCATACAGCAACCTTACAGCACTAGCGCTATTCATAACCCATATAATTCATGATATCGCTGTTTGAAATTAATCATGCAACATTGATGATGAAGAAACTGCTTTTGAGAGAGGCTAAAATTTCAGTCTTTTAAATTTACTTCTCGATTCTCAATTGAAGTCTTTCATAGTTTTAATCATTTCATCATCTAGCTCTTTAACTAAACTACCAGCAATTTGTACTCACGAGCCAGATGATTTTCAACGGTCCATGGTTGAGCAGAGGCGCTGAATACAACCACACCACGTGGGGTTTTGGTGCGCTGATGTGAAGAGTGGAGCAAATCCTCACCGCTTGTTTTGTTCAGGATCCGTATTGTTTTGTCATAATTGTTTCCAATGTAAAGATACTCCTGCGAAAAACATTTGTTGTGTGAACAATTTCTTCCGTAAACAATTGCACACAGCTTAATGACGTCCTGTGTCCCTTTGGACGGGAGTATAATTAAGCGTGTAGCTTAAAACTTAAACAACCGCAGTACCTTGTACGAAGCCAGGCCTAGGATCATTCCATAACTTGTAGAATATATTGTTGTTAAGTTGTTGGGATTGTCAAGGTTGAAATAGCGCACTCTTGCGGATAACGTATCAAGTATTGTCTCGCTCCAATATAATCTGCGAATGTAAATCAAAGGCGATACTTTTATCGCAAACTGTAACCGAGCCAATCAAAGGTGATTTTATAATGGCAAATTGTAACCGAGCCAATGCGATAAAATACAAATGTATTTACTGGGCAAGATTTAGGTTATAGGTTAATGGTTATAATCGATATATGACGTGTACAATGAAGAATATTGCCTATTCTCTGAAACGTCAATGGTCATCTCATCTATGGATTCCACATCAGCAAAGGTATGAAGATGAACAATGTTGTTGCCGCTTAAATCGCTTTTGAACAATCGACATTCGTCTGTACTTCGCTCCGACCAGAAAAGCGACCTTAAATCAGTGCAGTACATTTTATGCTCGGTCAATGGTCTTCAGGGGCACAGTGGCAAATGTTATAGGCAACTTTGATAACGGCAAAGATTGCGAAAATCCACAGGAAGTAAAAAACAACAGGTGTTTTAACCTTACATTTCATCATTGAGGCTAAGTTTACATAAATCAACGTATTACTTTTTATAATAAATAGTTTGACACCAAATATAAAACTACACATTCTTTCCGGTGGTTTAAATCTCAAGGCTTCAAGAGCATACTTTTTTATCGGGTTGATCGCAATTTTGGCAGGAACGTTACTGGTAATATTGATAAGATGTTTGTAGTAGTTGAATTCCGCATCCGCCACTGTTATGACACGAAGATCCGTATCCGTCCAATAAATATTCCCCGTGAACCAATCCACTGCCATTCCATCGATTCCGTAACTGAGATCTTCGAAAACGATGCGCGAGGTTTTGGCCTAAAATGACGTAAAAAAAGTGATATTAATGCGTTTTTGTGTCAAACACAGCAGGACTTTGTGAATCAACAAAGTAAACCGGGTTAAAAAGTGTTGCGTAATATAAACATACGGGCTCGTCAAATTTGCAGATAGAAAAACTACGTGGCACTTGGTGACGCACGCGGAAATATGTGCCACACACAAGCACGTTTGAGAGAATGAGTTTGACGTGAATTCTGAGTTCAACCAAATAAGAGAAAAATCCGAACTGAATAAAAATAGCCCATAAGGAAAGTCCATAAACATTAAACAGCCACACTGGAAAAACCTTACCGAAAAAGGAAGAAACAGCGTGATACCTAGCTTTAAAATGCTTGAAAAATTTTAACCTACGTAGGTTTTTCGGGGAAAAGCCTTGTTTTACCAAGAAGCCTGCACGTTTTTTCTCGTTTTGTAAATTTTCCCTGGATCCAGCGGCAATCTCAAAAGGTTTTTAGCAGAAAACTGACGCTTTGTCATACGACATCCGTACGTCACAATGCTCACAATAAATTTGGTATCACAATGGCCACAAGTACTATATGCGTCATGAACAAGTCACGCAAAGTGTGCCATTGGGTCACACAAAATCGTGTAAGTAATACATGTGTTGTCTATGTTATACCTTGTTGTCACCACGTGTGTCATGTTTTATCACCGTGACCCGCCCATTAAAAGTAGAGCAGAGTTTAAAGACGTGTCACTGCCCTATTTCTCATTCTTTAGCCTGAAGTGCACTAGTTTATATGCTCCCTGGTAGGCCTATGATAATTGATTGATTAGTGACGCAACCCTGTCACGCTGAAGGTATTGCTTGACATTGTACACATCTTACTCCTTAATACAGCTTTGCATCAAGCCTAACAAGCAATTTTTAAAGACAAACATGCTAATGAGTGCTAAAAGCAAAAACATACTGTTTTCCACAGGCTTGTAGGGAATTTTAGCCTTAAAACATCGTGTCGTTCAATTACGCTTCCTTCAACAATAACTAACAATTTTTCATAAAAGGAAACGTTTTTGAGTACGTAGGCAAGCAGACAACGGCAGACCTGTACGACAATGCACCAAGCGTACGAAGCTCAGCTCTATTTTTGTCTGTACCTTCATATCGTAAACTCCTATGTGGTTGCTGCTAAAATCTGAGAAGTAGATTCGACTTCTGTTGTAGTCGGCAGCCAGCGCCCAAAACTGGGAACCATCTTGACCGACGTACAGCTCCTCTGTAGCCAGCGTGTTATCGGCATTGAATGCTTTGTCTGGGTCGGCAAGTGCAGCCTGAAGGACACTGTGGTCGTCGCCCTGCTATAAAACAAGTTAAAAGTGATCATTATAAGCAGTGTTTTTGGTGCAGGCAAGTTTTTGGTGCATTAAATTCATGAGAAATTTGCATTTACTTTTAACATAAGTTGCAGCAAAAAGTTGCATTTATGCACAAGCATTTTAAAAGACAGTGATTTACTCAAGCGATCTATTTACATACAATGCTAAACATTTTCAAACATTATCTGAGAAGATATGGCGATCTTTTGCCAACAGTTTGCGTAGCATGCTAAAACGTCGTTCCACAGTGTAAGAAGTTGCTCCGCAATTTAACAATTTGACATACATTTCTGGACTGATGTTTGGTCGGGTCATTTCTATAATTACTTTTTGGTCACTATTCAGTTGGAATTAGTGATCCAAACACCATTTTGCGCAATACTTGATAAAAGTTGCAGTAAAACGATGCATGTAAAAATGAAATAAGTTGCGAATTCTGAGTATGTAGGAAGTTGTCGAAAGCTGTAACAAAAAAGTTGCAAAAATTGCAAAAACTTGCCCTAATAATTACCCATAAACTAGTAAGCAGTGTCTGTAAGACATGGTTTCGGGTAATTTTTAAAAGGGTATTCTTTCTGTAGTTGCAATATTATAGCTACGATATTCAGGCAATAGATAAAGACAAGAAACGAAATAAATACAATAAACATGGGAGCTAATAGGTGTAAGAAAACTCAAAGCGAAAATTTTTTAAACGAAACAGACTAGTTTCCAACATTACCATGAAACTTTTAAACCCCAGCTTACCGAGTATAAATAAACTTTAAGTGCCCAAACCAGCATATCTTCAATGGGTTCTGCAGCTTCTGTGCTGGTTGAACCAGCAGTCGAAGTACTGCTGGTGGTTGCTATAGCGACGGTAGACGTGTCTGTGTGATCAACCTACAATGTATAACAACCATAAAGTGTTTAAGCAGTTAATACAACGCACAAAATCACACACAACAGGCAATTTGAATCAGGTTTTCTCAATTATTGTAAGACTGATATTTGGTATGAATGATTTATAGCACATACCAGGTTTACGTTTGTGGTTTCCACAACTGGTGGAGATGTTGTACTGATGGTAACTGCAAATGTAAAAGTTAATTTGTAAAATATTTTTATATCATTTGGTCAAAGTCAAAGTAGTCAAAGTGCAGTATGGACTATGAATACAGTAAATCCTGTAGTATATCATGCAATATTTTCAAAAAAGTCATGTTTTTCAACAAAAACACAAGTTTGTTCCGTACAGCTGATATTAAAGTAACGTAAGTTTGTTTTGTTTACCAACTACCTTGGTACAAAAAGTGCAGGTTTATTCTTAAACTCAGTATCAAGTACCGAGCACTCAATACTCAGTATATAATCTTTAGCACCCGAATGCCTGAGTGCAATACTAGTTTACCTGTGCTTGTTTGGTTTCCACTGCAAAGCTGGATTGCGAAAGCAATTATGAAGGATGTGGCCCTTGCCCTCCAAACCGCCATTTGATTATTCCCTGCTTGCTATGAGCCTGTGACACACGATGCTCAGCCTAAACTATATCTTAAAGTACACTACAAAAGCTATACCTGAAAAAACTGACATTGTTCAATAACAATGAATTAATAACGGACTACAGGAAAATATTTGCACATACAGACTATTTTGGAAGAGCATTCTGTGTAACTAAATTTCTTGCTATTTTTAAGCAATCAAAGGGCATAATTGCAAAATATGCCTAACCCCTAATAAACTGTACAAGCAATCAGAGCAGCTTTACTTAAGTGAAGTAAACTTGACTCGAGCATTGTTATTACCTTTATCTTTAAGTCTACATTGCAATTATATCCTAGACTACAGCTCTATTATTATTTTATACAGCTAAATCACAACTCCATTGCTTTACTTTGACGTCATCCGTTTTCCGCATTACTACCGTTGTGGTAATTATTTTTTTCTTTCGTTTTTGTTAACCCAGAAATATGACAATTATCCAGTCACCTTCGTAGCAATCGATGTGTCCTGCAAGTCAGCATTCATTTTAGCGACCAAAGGAAGCAATAGAAACATTGCGTAGGAACAGTGAAACACGTTTATCACAACTTTTTGTCCAATGTACGCCTTTAAAACCAGCGTTTGTTGTGAAAAAGGGCAACGAATGAAAACGAATTTTAGTAAACCACGCATTTCTGATGCTAGAGGTGTAAATTATAGAACAGCGAATCCATGAGAACCGAAACTGAAAAAATTGGGCCTAGTAACCTATAAATTTACCTCGTAATCTAGATTTAAACTCTATTATACTCAACTCAATTTAAAAGGTCAACAAAAAAGAGTAAAGTTAAAACACCTAACTAAATTGCTGATCGAAAGTCAATCTGCGATTTGTTAGTCAAGTTTAAATAAATAAAAATTTAGATAAAAACAAGAAAACAGATCAAGGAAACGAAACGCTTTTGTATGCAAGCCTTATGTTAGTGAAACACTTAGGCCTACAGTCATTCACTTTGAAATTTGTTAATCTATTGCGCTAAGTCGGCCTTGAGGATTGCAGGGCCTAATTGGAAACAATTTTCTGGGACTCCAGCAAGTTAACCTATACCTGGTTAACCTCTTTACATCTCACTTCGAGATCAAGCGTGGTGGAATGGAGACAAGTAAATTTTGCAGTTTGCTTTGAGCAACTAGAAATGCGTGCAAATTAGTTGTTGAAAATAAAAGTATAGAAGCTTATATATATACCCTACTGTAAAGAAACCATTTGTGTTCAGATGGCTACTTGCACCATCGAGCTTCTGTCACATAACAAAATGCAGATTCTTTTCAGGCGAAATCGCCATTTTTTTAGTAAATAATTTTACGGGTATGTAAAAAATTTATAATTCAAATAGCTATGATATTTTATAGCTTATAAATAGCTCACCAATTCATGTTTAAACAGAGACCTCGCAACACTGGTGGGGCGCTGTCAAATTCACATATACGGGTTTATACGAACTGGTATTTTCCAAACAGGTTAATAAAAACATTGGAAACATCTACACAGAAAATTAGCGAACTAGAAACATACAAACTGAAGAAATAAATAAACTGTACGTTAGTAGTTTCTATACGAAATGTTTTTGCATTGCAATTAACAAGTGAACAAATTGCATTAATTTAAAAAAATTGACATGACGAATTCCAGACATGAAATCGAAAAAGGCGGAATTGTGAAACGGTTTAAATCAATGTAATTTAAAAACATTTCAATTACTAATTGAGTCAAGATTCAATGCAATGGGAACTATACCTGAAATGCGCTTGACCACCAGGCATAATGAAAAGAAACGGTAAAAGCGTAAATCATATAAGATAAAATATTTAATAAGAGATGATTGCACAAAGCAAGAGATCGTTAATAAATATGGAATTGTAGCGATGGAAAAGTGAAAATTATGATTCTGATTATGCGATCAGATTATCTATACCTATAGACAGCAGCAAGTGCTAAAGTAAAAGAATTATTGCAAAGAAATGTAAAATCCTGTTGCGATTATAATCTGTTTGTATCCCTATAATATTATAGATTAAAACAACATTTATGGACATTTTTTGCAGTGCTACTACTTATTGCTTACTTTTGTGTTTAAAATGGAACGTTTCTCATTATACTTCTATGTTCCGCAATTGCAATTATCATCAAAAATCACTTTCTTTTGTTTACCTTCGTAGAAACTTTCACAACTTACTCTCTCTTATTGTTGAGAAATGTACTTCTTCTGAAAAACCAACAAGATGGCAACACCACAAAAAATGTCTCCATCGGAAAGTCTTTTCCAGAAAAACTATACTGACATATGGTGCTGCTCTTCACAAACGGGAATGGTATACTCTGCAGCTACGATGCACAAAAAGTGAAGAAAATACCATGTCATACCTGACTAGTCTTTCAACAGTATTTTGTCAATTTAAGTTAATTTAGATACTTAAGACTAGTCAAGTCAATTTAATTAAGTTGACAATTCAAAGTAACTCTCAGAAATTTTAGGAAAAATATTTTTGAGCGTTCATTGTGAAGAAATTGTAGATCCAATTTCTAAAACACATTATTTCATGTTGAAAAATAAAAGCCAATTAAATTCATTATTTAACACTCAATTATCATTCATATGGCGCCTGAACGCACGAGATTCATCAGCAAGTACGTCAAACGTTTTATCTTCACAATGATTTATAACAAAGAAACCAAAAATTAAGTCTTCAGTGCACGCCATCATACCACATAATTTGCGTTTTTGCACGCACGATTTCCGTTGAAAACTGCTACACTTTCAGTCGAGGCTGTTATCATTGCCTTTTGGAATAATGCGGAGAAAGAACGTAGCAAGTGATCAGAGTGATGGTGGCCGTATTAACGTACCATTTTTGTTACACCACTGCATAAACATCGTGGATGATTTGAAGCCCGTGACACTCTGCTGTTTTTTTCTGTTTTTGCATTGTTTGAGATTGATCTTGTGTCAAAAATTGGTTGTTAGCTACTTTTCTCTTTCTAAATGGTTAAAAATATGTGGGTATACGTTTGCTGGCTTTTACTTGTAACTATTATAAGAATGAAAGTTTTACTAATTCACAGCATGATCATGTTTTGAAGTGCACAGATCAAGCTTCTTGGTTGTGCAAAAACATCGTTTTTGAAAATTAAAAAAAACTGTATAGGACACAAAAACCTTTTATATTGAAAACAGAAATGCAATATATCTATAAATTAAGATGAACAGGCGAAATATCAATCAGTAACAATCAATCGATCAAGTAAGTTAGAAAAGAGTTCTAAAAAATTCTTGAAGACACAAAATCGATACAAAGGTGTTCAATAATGAAGCCAGATAATGCCTGAAAGTTAAGCATGAAAGTGGTTTTACATTTGCATTTCAAGGTAGTCCCTTTCCCAAATGTTTAAAAAAATAAAATAAAAAAGATTTTAACAAACATGTATACACAAACAAACAAAAAAAGGTCAAAAACGTCTCAGACAACTAATTACACTGGATCTCTGTCAGATTAGGATATATTTTTAGCATAAAACTCTTTTTTGAAGATTTTTTATATTTAAAATGAGAGCCATGTAAAAGTCTTCTTCCATTAAGATATGATAGAAGAAAAGATATTTACATGAAATAAAGAAACGCAAGTTAATGGGGAGTTATTGTGAGATAATAAAACGTTTTAATTCGTTCATAATGGGGGCGTGCTTTCCTTTATTTGACCCAAGCATTTTATATAATACATTGAAAAATATTGGAGTCCTGAAAAAACACAATTAAATTAGGACAGATACAAAATACAAACAAATAGATTTAGTATATAAATAAAACGCAAACGATAAACATTCCACACATAACTGCATTTCAAAATTTTGCTAAATAATAGCAAAAAAGCTAAGTGCACTTTCTGATAAAGCCATCTTGGTCGTAATAACTCTACACGTTTGACTCTACGGAAGGCCAATTTCAACCTTCATTTGTGAATCGCACGCTGCCGTCAGCTTGGTTCCAAAATGCTTGTTTAGCAAACACCGAGCGTTGCTTAAATCTATAAGATTTAAACATATAAATTTTCGTTATAAATTCTAACACTTTGCTTAATACAAAATTCGAAAAATTTACACAAAATGGTATAAAGTTTCGAATCTGCATAATTAGCGGTTCTTCTAAAAAATGAGCAACCACTACATGCGTGAAACGTAGCCTACACCACACTGGCTATATGCGCTATATAAACGTCGTGCACTTGTTATATGCAGGCTTGCACGCAGTTCACTGAAGATGTACTGTAAGTATGGTGCCATAATGAGTTGGAATATTAGCTTATAGTCATAGTAGTAAGAATAGGAAAATGTATTAACCTAAATTTGGTGTTGAAAATGTCGGCTACATAGTGCTTTAAAGGTACACACAGTGAACGTTTATGTTGACCACAACCACATAAATAATCGCGACCTTTGCTCACCTCCAAGCAAGTACTCCGGCTCCAGCGACCACGCAAACGACTACTATAATAATTATCAACGCGATCAGTCCCCCACTTAATCCTTCTGGAGCCGCCGATTGTGGTAAATCTAAAAACAGAAAACACAAGTTATTGAAATGACTGTAAATTAAAAGCCATTATAAAATTTGGAAAACAGATATATCTAATAATACAATGTTTGCAGACTAATGCGTGTATTATTTGTAAAACATATAAGATCGCAAACACGGTAGTAAGAGAATTGTTTCTTCTTTTGAAAACGGTTTAGCCATGATATTCTAACTAGACATCACAGCACCAAGTTTAAACAAGCAAGTTTAAAAATTGGTGATCCGCAAGCGACAACAATAATGAAAGTTTGTGATTACCACTTTTGCATTATACTGGGGATACAACGTTTTTTGACGATGCACATTAACCCAGCCGACTTACTAGTGGTCACGTTTGGCTCGTGCGTTCGTTCAGTTGTGCCAGGACTAGGTGTAGCCGTTACCGTAGTAGTGGCTGATATTGTTTTGTAATAAAACAAGTTGCCAAAGTCATAGAGCATATTTTGAGTGTTTGAGTGAGAGTGTTAAAACAGGATAAAGTGTATGGTATTCTCTGCTCACTTGCAAGATGTTGTGTTAGTGAGTGATTATGGCCAAGGTTGTCAGTGAAAACTGCTCAAACTCTGAGTAAAACTTGTTAAGTTTGACAAATTGCCAACCACCAATCAAAAAGCGAGTTTAGAGGTTACAAATTACTGACATACTTGTTTTGCTGCTTTGTGACGTCGATGTCGTTATCATGGTTGCTGTCGGACAGATTACCGGTTCATTGGACCTCCACGACCCACTACGCGTGCATTGTGTCTTGAAGGAAACAAATCGGTTGAATAAATACAAATTCAATTCAAGACAAAATAAATACAATTTCATCAATAGCGGAAAACCGTAATTGCATTGTTGACGGTAATAATAACCAGTTACTTGTTATTTTTACAGTTTAGCCATTTACCACACCACCGTATATTTGTGGTAATTTTGCACACAGTTTAAATGTAGGCCTATTTATGCCGGAAAAAATTTTGCAACATCCATGAAACAAAAACGCTTTATTTTTAGGTCTAAATCAACTTTTTCTTAAAGCCAAACAAACCTGAAAATT
Source organism: Clavelina lepadiformis (assembly GCF_947623445.1). NCBI lineage: Eukaryota > Metazoa > Chordata > Ascidiacea > Aplousobranchia > Clavelinidae > Clavelina > Clavelina lepadiformis. The sequence continues at coordinate 3,270,624 of NC_135244.1, read as the reverse complement.
TAGTTTGTCGAATCCCGGGCAAGTTATGTTGATAACGGAGCCGTAATTGTTCCCGCACGATGGCGCGCTTATTGTTATTCCATATTGAAATTGAGGCAGGCCTTTACAAGTCGCTTCTGATACAAAAAAGATATAATTGCCACTTTTTTCTAACTATAATTTAATACTAAAAAGCTAAAAATCTTCATCAATTTGTAACCACTTTTGATAATTGATCAACTAGATATTAATCAATACTAAGCCTACTAAGTTATAGTTTGCACTGCTTTGATATATCTTATGAAAGCTGAAGGAACTTACTGATCACGTCCACAAAAAAGATGCAATACCCGACGTTCCCGCTACGATCTTGGGCTGTGTACTGGAATAAATGAATACCAGGAAGTAGGTTGTAAGGCGGCGGATTTTTGAACTGGGAAGAAATTGCAATTTTGTGAAGCAGACTTGATACTGAGTGACAAGCTGGTAACCGTGTTCTGTTAATCGTTTAGCCAAATAACATGTTTATTTGCGCATTATGATGTCTATATGAAAGTCTATATGTCTATATGAAAGTCTATATGTATATGTCTATATGTTTTATTCCCACAAGTTATTGAAATACCCGGTCGGTTCGGAAGATAATGTCGCACTTACAACTGAAGCGAATGATGACTAGCCTTAGAATAGCAGAGTTGTTTAAAGTTGTTTCAAAAACTCTGTACGTTTTTAGTTGAACTTTTGAAGGTATACTGGATGTTAAAACCTATACTGGCAGAAGTTATTGAAAAAAAAAAACTTAAAAAGTGCAGAGAATACCGGATGTAGGCTACACTCTACAATGTCTACATTATAATTGGTAAAAAAGAGCATAATAATTTTAACGGGCCCGGGTGCCCAGAGTTTACGCTATACCCCAGAGGGAAACAGAATTTCCGCTAAACCCAATTTCGATTACGCAAGGTTTACCGAACTTTTTGTTTTCATCACAGCCCTAGAAAACTTTTATTGTGTTGTTGCAACCCTTAGAAGAACAATATGTAAACTCTTTCCCGTGAATTTGCATTTGCCTTTAAAAAGAACGAAAAAGCAACAAGTTTTGCTCCGGTTTTGCTTTAGCATAAGTTTTAACTTATAACGCCTAACTGTGTCCCCGTTTACTGAAATTCAATTTTCGACTAATAATAATTTCCCCCCTCCCCTCCTTGGGTGGTTGCATACTTGTAGGATCCAAATAATTGCACATAGGCTTACACAGGTTTCGTACCTCCTAAAAACGCGTCTCGAACCCCAGGTTTAAAACCTTTGGATTGTATAATCAATAAACGACAATGGTATTAAGTTACAGCACAAAATCGTTTAGTAAATGATGTAGTAATTTTAACGCTTTACCCTTCTTTTCACGACAACGTAGCCAGAATTATCAGTGGCAACTGGTGCGGTGAAGTTGAAGGAACTGGTGTCTGAGCATTTGTCTGTTAATAGAGTTTGGAAACTCGGGCAAGTATCACCGAAAGAAGGAGTGATTTCATCAACTATAAAGACAACGTTAATATAAGAATTATGCAAATGTCAACGACTTTAGTGATCAGTGTAGACACAGCTGAAAGATATTACGACAAGTAACTGTAAAATGTCGAAAGAACGAAAACCAAAAAGGAAACGACATTTTACTGTACAAGGTCTAATCATCTAATGCCTAAGTTATCCTACAAAGTACGGTAAACAACAATACAGGAATGGACAGGAATGCCATTTTCAAAATCACTAAAACTTATGCATGACCGTTCAAAGTCGAGAAAAATTATACACGAGTAATTATCGAAGCGCCCAAAGTCACCAAAATTCAAGTTTCTACAGCAAAAGTGCAACTGTACGCCACGTTTTGCTGTGACTGTGTGCAGGTTCGGCCACAACATAGTGTAGATAGGGCTAGGTTTCATTAGAAATAAAATATTTCTTGAGTACAATTTAGTAACATTTATTTGGTTGGTGTTAAGATAAAAACAGCCCAAACATGTTTTTATGCAACGCTGCAAACATTTACCAAAGCTGATTGCTGAAATAAATATATGAAAAGCTGCGAAACCTGAAGGCCGGATTTGTGTGCAGGTGTTGTTGCTTGGTACGAAGACCGAATGATCATCACACAAACAGATTCTGTTGGACTGGCGGGGAACGCAAATTTGCGGACAACCGCCCCGGTTTTCTGAACAGCTGTTGGTGTCTAAAAATAAATTGCACAAACACTAATTTACTGTAATTGCTTAGGATTAAACAATCTAATTATATACTGTATTTGTATAGACGACAAAATAGTAAAACCTTTATGTTGAAATAAAAAGCAGTTTAATGCTTAAAGACAAACGCGGCAAGTGAGCGACAAGTCCAAAACGAGTTGGTCTTAAATCGAAGAGAAATTGTCACTAAACACAGTGGTTAAAGGATTTTTAATATTATGTAGTGGTTAAGCAGTTATTGCCAAACTTTATCACACATTTGGCCTCTTTTATGGCTAAGATGGCGATTTTATTGTGGCGTCACGATGGTGAAACAACATGCTTGATGACCGCGATTTGAGTTAAGTATGGTATTAATGGTATAGGCTAGCTAACGCATTTTGGATGAACTACGTCTCCGCATAGTTAAGTAATTAGTAGCAGGTAATGGTTATTTTTAACATAGAAATGTCACAGAAAATGGTATACGTACCGGTAAAACATTCTTGTTTTTACAGCAATAACCGGTACCGCACTAAGCTAAAGCCAACAGGCAAGATCGGACTGTACTGAATGTTACTTTTGGTGTCAACAGCCAAAACATCGCATTTTGATCGTATTGAGATGCTTCAGATGTTAGGTTTTTGAACGTTTTTACCTGCATTTACAGTGGCCGATGAAAAAATCCTAATCCCGGACAGATCGTAGAAAACTCGGGGACCAAATTCCTCAACATCGTCTGGGTCGGCGGTGACTTTGCTCATTACATCACTAACTAGCACACGTAATGCGTTTGATTCTCTATGGTCGGTAAGGTAGATGTAGCCATTGTGGTATGCGAGTTCAGCATCAAAAGAGTTTTGCTGTAAATAAAAACTTTCTAAAATATCACTACATAGTTTGCAGTTAACGCTTGAAAAACAAAACCAAGCCATCAAACGAAAAGAGACCAGGTCACATTGTGTGATCTACTTTAAATACGAGGCAATTACGTGGAACTGAAGATCGTATCTTCCCCGTTCACCGCTGTTGAGGTCCATCCACGCGATTGCGCCCAAGAGGATTTCGGTCCAAAACAGAATATTGTCTAAACAGATAAATAAAAATTAAAACAAAACGATCGAATAACTTTACCTTCAGTTTGATACGTAGAGACAATCCTCTAAACACCAAGGAACGCAGGAAAATTAGGATTAAATGTATTGCTCGAACAGGTTAATTGGTTTACCAATTTGTTTATAACATTAACAAATTCTATTTTTTCAAACGTTGGTTTATTTCCCACATTCGTTGTCTTTTAACCCACCCCTTTCCCATTGTATGCCGGTGATGAATATTTAAGCTTACAAAGCATAACACAAGTAGCAATAAGTATATAGTAAGACTAATTAGTTCCTCTAGTCATGGGTTAAGGGATGTTATTCATAGTTATTAATCAAGAATATATCATGGTAGTTATGTATTCAACTATTTACTAAGCCCCTTTTTCCATTTAGTCTACGGCATACCATAGTTGTCTATAGTGTAACTTTCAAATATTATTACTTTCATGGTCAATTGTGAGTCCCTGAGGTCCTCCCGTATCGTTAGCGATGATCTTCCTTCCTGTTCCATCCAGGTTCATCTCTTCAATGACTCCGCTCATGACATCATCCGAAGTCTCAAGCTGACCCCATTCCGACCAAAACACTTTCCTTGAAACATATCGGTCAAAAGATGTTTTGGTGCCATTTGTGGTTGACGTTCGCTTGGTTGCGGAATATATTGGTATGTATTTCACAGAAGAAGTCCAGTCAGTCAAGAAACGTTTGATTGTGCTAATTAATTGTCATAATTACCCTTTATTCCTACCGAATTCTCGTGCAGATCCGATGATTTATAATGTTATTAGTGTTCTATTTCTTGTGTTTAACAAAAACGATATGGTATATTTTGGTCATGTTTAGTATACGCGAACCGGTTTTGATTACTTCCGAATTACGTCATTCGTACTACAGCGCTAAACGCGTTAGTTCTGATATCGGAAGTCTGTTATTTACAGCCTAATTCTGTGCTCTGGAAACAATAATCGTTTCCTTGAGAACCAATAATGAATAATTATTCAAGACATTGACTAGTTTAAAATCACTGTAATGTCTTGCACAACGTATTCCTTGGTCATTTTTCCAAGTTTAGTTTCGAACAACTTACTTGAGTTTATTGCTGAGCAAAAGCTTCCAAACTCTGTGAATATCGTGCAAGTGTAGAGTTGACGTTACAGATGGTAATTCGAGTGACATCACAATGATAGCATCCCGATTGGCCTCGACGACGTACAGGTTTCGTGACGCCTGATCCAGCGCAATGGAATAAGCTGATGAACAAATAGACAAAATAAACCTTATTATACAGACTGTTAGCTTTCGTACTTTACTTCATGACTTATAAGGGTCAAGGTTGAAAGACAGGGCCGTGGATGGGAAAAAGCACAAAATCTAACAAAATCCACTTTCCCAAAACAAGCTTGGTTATAGCAATGATTTATCTGGATATCCTTCTATTTTTTGTTTACAAACATATCACAATTTCGTGAGATTGATAATAGATATTGATTTAACCAAACAGAAAAGACTCAGTCTACTGCAAAACTGTAGCTAGCATGCAAAATACTCCCCGACGCCATTAATCAATTTAGTAAATAGTTCCGTGTTAGATCGGACGCTGACTAACTTTGAACATCTGTGAGTATAACTTCTTGTTCTGTTCCGTTCAAGTTGCTGCGGATGATTCTGGACCCTGCAGTGTCCGCCCAGTAAATTTTCTTTGTTTTTTCATCATAATCGACAGACTGAGGAACTCCAACGTCAGTCAATGGAAGCAAAACAAAAGCTGATGGATCAGTCAAAGGAACCTTGGATAGTAAAGTGTGACTATGATGAAAAATGTCTATTTGTGTTGGAAATAAGCATAGATGCTTCAAGCATATCAAATACACTTTCGTCACCTGAAAGATTCTGCCGTGCTCCGCGTCCATCAAAAGGGCAAAGTCGTCTTCGATCACTGTGACGTCACAAGACCTTCCGTCCTGTTGCAGGATGGAGCCAGAGGTACATGCACACACATGAATGGACGGACCATCGGTCAGACAAAGTTGAGAACAGCTGTGGTCGGCGCATGGGTCTGTAGATTGCAAATAATTCATATAGCATTAAGTAATATAGTAACAAATATAAACTAAAACCCTAGTTTTGTTCACTAGCATCATTCACTAAATATTAGTTATTATTAGAGCGATTATTTTTTGACCTAAGAAACGAAAGTTTTTGACCTAAAAATTGAACATTTTGACATTAAAGTACTTTTTTTGACAAATTTTGACGTATGAAGAATTCAAGTATTTGAATTACGCATTATTGTACAAAAAGTTAAAATTTATTGTAGTAAAGAAGGGCAAAAATCTAAACATGCACAGACCTAGCCTATTCTGAAAAGGAAAATGAGCTAATTACAAACCACTGCCAAAAAACTGCAACTAAGACACAACAAAAACTGTTCAATACATTTGTCTAAACTAAAGATACATGAAGTATCTAAAGCAAAACCGAAGCAAGAGCTGATTCACAACAAGTAGACAATGGGCCATTTACAACAGTATAAAGTAGACTACAAGGTGTAGGCTACAATATAAAATGACAAGTTCACCTACAGTGCAACCTCTATGACACCACGACAATGCAGATTGCAAACAATTTTGACTTGGTAAAAAATTTTGACTTTTTAAACAATTTTGACAATTTTTGACCTAACGCTGAAAATTTGACAAATTTTTGACTTTTTTTGACAAGTCAAAAAATATTCGCCCTACTTATTATTCATCCTATTTGTAGTGGTAAACTATTTCAAAGCGTCATAGTGATAAAGGTGCTGTTTTTAAAGCAGGCTAAAGTTTTAGTCATTCTAGTTTACTTCTTTGTTATTAATTAAAGTCTTTCATAGTTTCATTCATTTGTTAAGTTTTCTAACCACTCTGCCATCGACGTTAAAAGTTTGTACTCACGGGCCAGATGATCCCCAACGGTCCATGGTTGAACAGAGGCGCTGAACACAACCACACCACGTGGAATTTCCGTATCTTTATGTGAATAATGAGGCAAAACAAAACCGCTTGCCTTGTTCAGAACCCGTGTTGTTCTATCGTAACTGTTTCCAATGTAAAGATACTCCTGCGAAAAACATTTGTTGTGTGAACAATTTCTTCCGTAAACAATTGCACACAGCTTACTGACGTCTAGTGGCCCTTGGGCGGGAGTATAATTAAGCGTGTAGCTTAAATTTAAACAACCGCAGTACCTTGTAGGAAGCCAAGCCCATGAACAATCCCAGACTGTTCGAATAAATTGTCGTTATGATATTGGGATCGTCAAGGTTGAAATAGCGCACTCTTGCGGAGAATGTATCAAGTATTGTCTCGCTCCAATATAACCTGTAAATGTAAATCAAAGGTGATGTTTAAATCGCAAACTGTAACGGAGTCAATGTGATAAAAATCAAACGTCTTTATTGGGCAAGATTTAGGTTATAGGTCGCGGAAACAATGACATGACGTATACTATGAAGAATCTTGCCTATTCTCTGAAACGTCCATGGTCATCTCATCTATGTATTCCACATCAGTAAAGGTATGAAGATGAACAATGTTGTTGCCGCTTAAATCGCTTTTGAACAGTCGACATTCTTCTGTACCTCGCTCCGACCAGAAAAGCGACCTTAAATCAGTGCAGCACAGTTTAAGTCAACTGTCATTACTGTCATAACTGTCAGGGGTAAGGTATACGATGGATGCTTAATTATGCGGCAACACTTCACTTTAATAACGGCAAATATGGCAAAAGTCCCAAGGAAAATATTGAACATCAGGGTTTCCAATCTTGCATTTTATCATATAATTTAACGGAGTAATAACTTTTATAATAAATATAACACCAAATATAAAACTACACATTCTTTCTGGTGGTTTTAATCTCAATGCTTGCTTCAAGAGTATACTTTTTTATCGGGTTGATCGCAATTTTGGCAGGAACTTCGCTTGTTATATTAATGAGATGTTTGTAGTAGTTAAAATCCGCATCCGCCACTGTTATGACACGAAGATCCGTATCCGTCCAATAAATATTCCCCGTGAACCAATCCACTGCCATTCCATCGATTCCGTAACTGAGATCTTCGTAAACGATGCGCGAGGTTTTGGCCTAAAATGACGTAAAAAAAGGTGATATTAATGCGTTTTTGTGTCAAACACAACAGGATTTTATGAAGTAACAAAGTAAAAACAAAATTAAAAGTATTGTGCAATATAAATACAGTGTGTCGTCAAATTTGCAAATAAAGGAGGTGATGTAGGGTGAATGACGCGAGCAAAAAATTGTGCCACTCGCCAGCACGTTTGAGAGAAAGAGCTTTACGTGAATGCTGATTACAAGTGCACAGAGAAAAAATCGAATGGAGCATAATAGCTCATACGGCTATTACAATATCATAAAGGATGTTATGATGTATATAATTATTATTATGATATATATTATATTATTATGATCATAACTATTATCATAAACGAAAAAACTTAGCGAGAAAGAAAAAAAACAGCATGATAGCTTCAAAACGCTTGAACAGTTTAAACATCCACGTAAGTTTTTTGACCAAAAACTTTGTTTTAGCAGGAGGCCTGTAAGTCTTGTTTTCTCGTTTGTAAGTTTCAGCAGTCTCCAAAGTCTTTTCGCGGAAACCTTTTGTCATGCGACAAGTGTACGTCACAATGCCTGGAACAAGCGTGGCATGAGAGCGACACTAGCTACTACGTGCGTCACGAACAAATCATGCAGAAAATTGGGTCACGCAAAATCACACAAATGATACATATGTGATTTCGATGTTATATCATCACCACATACGTCACGTGTTATCACCACAATCCGTCCATTTAAAGTAGCGCTAGTATGGGACAGTTTACGGACGTGTCATCGCCCTATTCCTCACTCTTTAGCCTGAAATGAACTAGTTTATAGCCTCCCTATAAAGCCTAGGTGAATTAATGCGAACATTAAGTGTTGTCATTAGTGACTCATCTTTCTCGACGAAGGGTATTCTTGGAGATTGTATACATCACTCATTTACTGCAGCTTTGCAATAAACTTAACAAGCAATTTTTTAAGAAAAACGTTACCGAATACCTCACAAAAAATTAGACCAGTTATAACAACGCAGGCTACGTTGTACAACAACGACCAATAGTCCTACCTGTCTATAATGAATGCTAAAAGATAAATACATTGGTTTTCCTCTGGTTTTTGACGATATTTTTAGCCTTAAAAACATCATGTACTACAATTCCTCTTACTGTAATTTTACTACAACTAACCGTTTTATAGAAAGGAAACGTTTTTAGACAGACAACCACACCAGAACCGTATGTACTTCATCACCATTGTACCATACTTGAGATCTCAGCCCTATTGTTTTCTCTACCTTCATATCGTAAACGCCAATGTGGTTGCTGCTAAAATCTGAGAAGTAGATTCGACTTCTGTTGTAGTCGGCAGCCAGCGCCCAAAATTGGGAACCATCTTGACCGACGTACAGCTCCTCTGTAGCCAGCGTGTTATCGGCATTGAATGCTTTGTCTGGGTCGGCGAGTGCAGCCTGAAGGACACTGTGGTCATCGCCCTGTAAAGACTGTAATGCAACAAGTTAGAAGCCACTCTAACAAAGTATAAAGTTATAATTACGTTTGTTAGACACGCTTTCAAGTTTCGTGGATATTTAAAAAGGCATTTTTTGTAGTTGTAATACGACACTTAGGCAATAAATAAAGGCAAGAAATGAAAAGAATACATTAAATGTGTAAGCTGATAAGCGTAAAATATCCAAAAATGTCAGAAATTATCAAAAGAAAACGAAAATTTGTCGAATGAAACAGACTAATTTCCAACATTGAAATAAAATTTTCTAAGCCTTATAGCTTACCAAGTACGGTATAACTGAAGTGACTTTAATTGCCCAAACCATCATATCTTCGATGGGTTCTGCAGCATCTGTGCTGGTTGAACCAGCAGTCGAAGTACTGCTGGTTGTTGCTATAGCGACGGTAGACGTGTCTGTGTGATCAATCTACAAAATATAACAACCATAAAGTGTTTAAGCAGTTAATACAACGCACAAAATCACCCACAACAGGAAATCTGAATCAGGTTTTCTTAATTATTGTAAGACTGATATTTGGTATGAATGATTGATAGCACATACCAGGTTTACGTTTGTGGTTTCCACAACTGGTGGAGATGTTGTACTGATGGTAACTGCAAATTTAAATGTTACGTTGCAAAATATTTTTATAACATTTAGGTTTTAATTCAGTGCATAAAACTAAATTGCTGTCAAAGTACAGTATTGACTATTAATACATTAAATAGTTTAGTATATCATGAAATTTTTTTCAAAGAAGTTATATATTTCAGCAAAAGAAAAACGCAAGTTTGTGACAAACTTTAGCTAAACCAATTTCCACCGCTGTTTTATGTCACAATCCATTCATCAATAAATGAAAATTGTTCAGAACTGCAGCCAGGTTCATTCGTAGTTATTAAAACTACATTTCTCCTTGGTTATAATATTTTAATGTTATTTCTATGTTTTTCTTTGAATGATTTCTGTCTTTTCTTTGATAAGAACGCTACAATAATAAGCTTCAAAATGCATAAAGACCCGCATTTTGATGTTTATTTAAAAATCAGTGATGTAAAATTAGATGACGAAAACCATAATTCATATTGATTAATCGAATTGGCGGTGGTCATTATTAATATAAGAAGTTTTCCAGTGAGAGTAAATTTATGAAACTTGACAGGATTCCACTATATCACTAGTAAGTAATCCCAATACGCGATTCAATGATCACAATAAGTCAAGATTTAACTCTGATCAATTACTGTGACTTCCGTAAAGCTGATCTTACAGTGATGTAAGTTTCAGCCCAGTTTCGTAGAAAAAGTGCAGGTTTGTTCTTGGAATTAGTAGCAAGTTGCATGACAAATAGCAAAGTCTGCAACATCACAATGCTTGAGTACAACACCAAGTTACCTGTGCTTGTTTGGTTTCCACTGCAAAGCTGAATTGCGAAAGAACTTATTATTATCAAAGACGCGGTCATTGCCCTCCAAACCGCCATTTGATTATTCTGTTCTTAAAAGTACACTACAGGAACCACACCTGAAAACACCCACATTATTCAATAATAATAATACCGGACAACAGGGAAATATTTACACATATAGACATAAGTGGGCAGTACCGTGGTACTTTTTCAGGACCGATACCTGTACCGAATTCCTTTTTTCAAAAACTTCAGTCTGTCCTAGTTCTCGGTACGTTTCATGTGAATATTTCAAAATTTTAACAAGTATGTTTTCAAAAATACATGTTAATTAACCCTTAATACTAATTTTAGCATATGTTGATCTTTTTTATTCTAGAAATGTCAAGTAAAATTGCAAGCGAGTAACATCACACATGCTTTGACCTGCAGTAACCTTTACCGGGGATATAATAGCGGCAAACATTGCATTTGCAGCAGCATCTTTTGCACAAATAGTACCGGTACCGAGTACCGACAAAGTACAGAACTACTTTTTTAAAATTGTACCGGATACCTGAACCGTCGGTACATTCTTTGCCAAGTACCTGTACCGTTACCGTTACCGTTACCGACGATACTTTCTAAGTACCGACTGCCCACCGCTGCATATATAGACTATTTTGGAAAACCATATCGTATAACATAATTTCTTGCTATTTTAAGCATTCCGCTTTTCTCGATTTCACCATTGTGGTAAATTGTTTTTCCTTTTGTTCGTATAACTGTTGCACTAGTCTATAAAAAAACTGTAATTTCCCTAACTTACGTATAGGCCAACATAAAAACGGCTGTACCTTGTCAAACTTGTTATCGGCTTAGCAATATAAGATGAAACCGAAACACTTTTTTTATTGTGTTTTCGGTCACCGCATGAGTCAAGGTATGCCTGAACCTAAATCATACTCTGACTAACTACAATCACCTTATATGCGTAATCAAATAAATCATCTTAAACATGTGCAATCGTGCATATATAGCTTACAGTACTGTATCGATTCTTACTGTTTGCACACATCACTTTTTATAGGTCAGGGGTTCTTAGCCTGGGGTCGATGAACCTCTAAGGCAGGGATGTCCAACCTTTTATTATAGTGGGCCTCATTGTCACTTGAAATAATTCAATGGGCCGCAGAACCTATTAAATTTCAAGAAAAATGGATACATAAAGAGCTGACTGGTACATTTTAATTAGGCTAAGATTCCAAAGTTCAAAATACTACTTGGAGTGAAAATGACTAGTGGGCCGCACAAAAATATCAGGTGGGCCGCAATGTGGCCCGCGGGCCGCAGGTTGGACATCCCTGCTCTAAGGGATCCGAGAAGATGCTTTAAGGGGTCCATAAAACGAAATCCAATTATTACGTAAATCGATTTATTTTTATCTGTCCATAAGGTCGTTATTCCACGTGATCAGACAACAGCTGTAGTCAGAGGTGCACCTTCACTAGTTTGGACGATTCCAAAACTGCGTTTGTGATGTAATAATACACGATGACTCCACCGTTAAACGTGTTGAAGGAAACGGGCAGAGAGCGTACTGTTTGCTGCTCGCTTCATTGGTTCTATTTCTTAGCCTTAGCCTTAGGAATTGCGGGGGCCCAGCAGGTTAACCTATTAACATCTCACTTCGAGCTCACCCGTCGCGTAATGAAAACAAGTAAATTTTTGCAGTTTGCATTGAGCAACTAGAAATGCGTACGAATTAGTTGTTGAAAATAAAAGTATAGAAGCTTATATATCTTTATCATTTATGTTCAGATGGCTCTACAGTGGCACAGTAAAATAGAATGGTGGCTGAACCGCGTTAAAGCGGTATAACCAGTAATAAAATGGCAAGATATGCGACGACAGTATGGCACTCTGCGGTTAACTTTATTTGTAGCCTCCCAACACAACAGATGTTACATCTCAACAGATAGTACATCACCTGATGAAGCAGGCTTATGCTTGCGAAAGCTCGTGTTAAAAAATTAAAAATAAAGTTAACCCTAGTGTATCTTTTTCTTATCTTGCCTTTCATTACTGAAAATAGAAGTAATACAAACAGGAATGCGAACGCTGTACGGATACATACAAGCTGAAATTTTCCTAACAGGTTAATATAAACATTGAAAACATCTACACAGAAAATTAGAAAACTGGAAATAACAAACTAAAGAAATAAATTAACTGTAAGTTATTAGTAGGGCAACCAGTTTTTTGACCTAAAAATTTTAAATTTTGACCTTAAAATTTGCAAATTTTGACCTCATTTTGACCTAAAAAGTTTAAATATTGACCTTATTTTGACCTAAAAAGTTTAAATTTTGACCTTATTTTGACCTAAAACGTTTAAATTTTGACCTCATTTTGAAAAACGCTATACTGATAGTCTCTACAATGTCTACAGCAACTTTCTAATCTAAAGCTGCATTTAAAAATGACAAAATGCTTTTCTAGTGTTGACTTTTTTTTCGTTTCTGCGTATTGAGATTGACAACTTGCAGTTTCAAATGCAATGCCGTCACATCGTGACGTCACCAAACGCGCTGAAAGGCCTTCCCTCTCTTTGTGGCTTTGGTTCTAAGTAAAATTTGCGGGACTGGAATTGTTTGCGGTACAAGAAAAGAGAAAAACGGAAGAATAATATTACAAAATGGTTACAAAATTACAATTTTAATAGATTTTGACCTAAAAAAAAGACCTAACGAAACAATTTGACCGTATTTTGACCTAACGTAACATTTTGACTTTATCTGACCTAATAACTTCTATACCACACGTCGTACAAAGCTGAAATTTGTTTTGTGCTTGTTTCATAGCATTCTGAGCAGGTAAAAAAAAATTGACCATATTGACTTTTGGTTGCCCTAGTTATTAGTTTCTACAAGAAATGTATTTGCATTGCAATTAAAAAGTGAACAACTTACATTAATTTAAACAAGAATATAACTGAACAAATTCCAAAGATGAAAATCGAAAAGGTGGAATTAAAAACGTTTTAAATTAATGCAATTTGTTCACTTTTCAATCGGCAATGCAGGCAGCCAAATGTGATTCAAAAATGACCAATACAAGATGTCGTTTGTTTTTTTTTTCGGTATACAATGACAGTCATTCAGATTTTTAAACAAATAATTTCGTGCCCAATTTAACTTAATGTTTATTTCAATTTATACTATTTAACTAGTACTGTATATGAACACTTTGTTACATGTTCTGATTTTATGCAAGGTACCTTTTCGTTGTTAAGATTTCTATGATCTACACACGTTGCTTAGGCGACAAAAAATCCCCTATAAAGAAAGCGATTTTTTGGACAGAAAAGTTTGTTCGGTATAGGCCTAGAAACTGAGTAAAGTCTTTGCAGTTTTGTACGACTTAAATTCGGCGATGATTAATTACTGCTCTAGTCCCGGTTACCGAGCTATAGCGGTTGTGCAAGCTCCGATTGATACACATATTTTAATTTTTTGTATCGTAATGCTTGAATTCAGAACTCTTCAACAGGTCACTGAGATCAGGACCACTGAACTCTTAACAGAAGCAAGTGTGGTAAAAGCCCTGCCCAAGGGCATTACAACAATAGCGCCACCGGGTATCAAGCAAGGGCCGCACTATTGAAAGCTCAGAGTTTTATAACTTATATTTAATCGCTAAACAAGCGAGTGATGTTTTATTGATCGACTAAGCTTTTAATTAACTTGCTATAGCACTAGATTACTGGGCGCTTTACTCCACACATTTAGTAGACTAGGGCCAGTTGACCCTATTTACAGACTCGAGAGCTTACTCACCAAAACATTTTCTGTTCTAAAATGTAATGATTGAAAAATATTTCTTGCAAATCTTTATGAAATGCTTCGAAAATTTTTTTTGTTAAAGTTTCAGATACGAAATAATAAGATTCTAACCTATGGAAGAGCCTCAGCTTGTACGTCTTTTGCATGGCGGAGCACGAAGTCTGAATTTGAGCGGAAGAGATTTAAAATATGTTCCCATGCCAATATGTCGATTGAAAACTTTACTTGCATTAGAAATGAAGAATAATTATTTGAATACGTTACCTGATTTTCTTTCTAATCTTGTTGATGTAAGTCATGATTTCATGTAAAGTTTTTGATATACATGTTTATATATATTTTTGAAATGTTGATAGCCTATGTTGTAGTTTCTGTTAAGTTACCAGTATGCTTAGTAACAGACTATTTTTGTCTGGTTTAACTGTTAATTTTTACAACAGTTGGAAATCATGAACCTCGGTAACAACAACCTCATGGAATTACCAAAAGTTCTCCAGCACATGATTAAACTGATCAAACTACATTTGTTTGGAAATAGACTCACATATTTAAATCCGACTGTTTTGAGTAAGCCAAAGTAGTCGATAATTTGTATCACATTTACAAAGCTATGCTCATATGATCTTAAACCTTATATGTATAATATTTTGATAAAATCTGTTGATATTAATAAACATTTTCTAGTGTAACGTTTTACAGTTTTAATTTATTTTGTTATACTTTTTAAATGATGCTTTCGCTGAACCGTAAACTCTTCAAAAACACTCAATTCATTTCTTTACAGGTAAATTAAAAAGTGTTGTGTTTCTCAACCTGAACAACAACCAACTAATGGAATTACCACCTGAGATTGGCTGGTAGGCTTATATTCAGGTCCTCTAAACCAGTCATCACCAAACTTTTTGTACTAAGCGCCTAATGAGCATGAAAAATGATGATCACGGGCCGAATAACTGCTTTGTTCAATAGGCTACTATACAATAAGCGCATTTGTGGCAAAGTGAGGCAGGCCAGATAAACTAATCTTGTGGGCCAGATTCACCCCTCGGCTCTTGGTTCTGCTTTAATCAATTAATGCTGCAAGTATTCTCACTCACAGTGAGAATAATTACACTCATGCTGATACATTTAATTTGAAAGGTTATTAGGTTAAATATATAAGAACTGACGAATAAGGGGGGGAGGGCTGCACCAAAAACAGACAGGCATTATGACATCCTAATGCCTGTATGTTGCCTTGTTTGTGCTACTTTGTAACTTACAAAATATGGCATATAAACCTAATCATGAATTCCAGTCGAATATTGAATTTCTTTTTTCATATTTGCATTTAACATGTATTTTTTAAAATTTGCAATCAATTCCAAGACATTTCTTCATAACTACCCAGGACTATGTTATGAAACAAAAATTCCAAGAACCTGGTGTAATATGACACAAAATCATATCTAATGAAAATGATTAATTGCTTTTATCAATGGACTTGAATATATTTCGAGCAACATTGTTATGTGAACGCAATACAACAGGGTTCTTTGTAGTCATAATTTGGTTTGATAAATAATCTACAGTTTGATTTAGAGGGACCTGGTATATTAGCTGATAAGTAAAAGTAAAATAAACAAGCTTACATAAGCAATAACCAACATTCTCTTCTTAAGTCGAGAGTGATTTTTTTGATGAAGTCTTAATTATGTTTTAAAGTTTGGAATCGTTGCAAGTTTTAAGCTTAGATAGGAACAAGCTGCAACAACTTCCAACAGAACTTTGTACATTAACGCGACTAACTGAAATAAGAGCAACGCACAATGAGCTTCAATCTCTTCCACTTGAAATAGGCTATCTCTCAGAACTATCAAGGTTGTTTCTATCACAAAATAACATCAAAGAACTACCTGAGGTAACAAACCATGTTTAAAAGTAGATATGAAAACTCCAACTACACCATTATTATTATTATTATGCAATCATTTTGTGAAATAAAATAGTTTCAAAAAGTTTATATATAGCTGATACATTTGTTATTTACAGGGGCTTGGAAAACTTCGAAAGCTTTTTGTTTTAGACATCGCAGGAAATGAATTGAGAATTTTCCCTACTGAAGTAATTATTTATTTACACCAATTTTATTTCTGATCATTTAAACTTTTGAAGTTGTATCTTATGTTTTACTCGAACAACATTTTGATTGATTGTATATTTCTAATTGGTAGACACACAACATTCCATTGCGTGAGTTATACTGCGAAGCAAATCCACTTCTGGAACAAATTCCAGTTCACTCCGTTCAAGAAGAAGAAATCTTGTCTTTAAAAGTTCTATATATTTTTGCTTATTTTCTGAAAACTTTTATACCATTTATAAAAAACCATTTATAAAAAGCATGTAAAATTATATGTTAAACTTTTGTGTAAATTATTAACAGAGCCTTAAAAATTACGTTATAAAATTGGTCTGAAGATTCTAATATTAGTTAAGTAAAAACCAACTTCCATTCATTATTGTATCTTTTGCTGTGTGGGGTATAGCCTACTTCCAACACAATTATCATGTCTAATTGCATATTATATTTTAGGAGTTGTCTGCAAGACTTGTCATGGAGCAAGTAAAAGACAAGTAAGCTGAACTATAAATTGGTCTTTATTGGTCAGTGAAGGTTATGTGCACAAAAAGCAACATCATGGCATTCAGCAACTTACTTTATTTGTGCCTTATAATTTTGTAGGTCTTCTGTTGTTCGTCAAATGATACGGTATTTTCCCGGTGTGCGCGACATGCTATCACAAGCCAGTAGGTGCGCAGTGTGCTCTGAAGCTTTTCTCAATACATGGTTGGAATGTGTGAAATTTGTAAAGGCCAAAAAGGTAGATAATTTTACCCAAGCTATTGTTTCTTTTTTGAAATATCAAGTAACTAAAACATCTTGTTTTCAAAAAGCTCCAGGCGTAAAGCATTCGTGCCTTAAATAACCTTACCTACTTTTCAGGAACTAAAAATAGGGAAGTGCAGAAATGCAGTCATTCCCGTTCGTGCGTTGCTTTGTTCTTACAAGTGCTTTAACTCAGAAGGCCATGGTTTTTATGGAGTCGCTTTTCCATGAAAAAACATCTACGTAATCATACACTACCGATTAACGTGGTCTTGCACTGTGATATAAATTTTGATGCACTGTGTACTAATTTCAATTTTTTCTTGTACTGACTTCGTTAGTCTGTTGAGCAGGGCTGGATTAACGTAGTGTCAAGTGTGTCTGTCGCCATTGGCCCTGCGCAAGTAAATATTATGTCTTATTCAACCGAAAAAAACGTTTCATTTAATCGTAATATTTCCCTTATCTAGGCTATTTTTAAAATTTGGGCAATTTTTTTGTATTTAGTACTACTGTATTTTAATTTTTTGTGATTTTAAAATTTGCCATTTTGTCAACTGGAACCATCGCAAGCGTCATTCGTGCTTCGCTCTAGTCTAGTGCATTATTGAAAATAGCAACCGTACAACACAAGAGGTTAAATGGCCTTTCGTTAGCAGCTTATTTTAGCAAATCATCCCCACTTATGTCAGTTCAATAGTTGGGTCAATATGGCTTGTTGCTTGTGAAAGAATCGGATGTTAAAATATTTTAAATCCACCTCTGCTGCAACTTAGTGGAGTCCAAACTAAGACCAGGCACCCGGCACGTAATTTCGTACTAAAGATAACGTAATACGAAACAAACATTGGAAGTTTAAGTCTAACAAACTTTATTTTAATATGGTCTACATAAAACTGTTCAACTTTAAACTATTCAGGAGCGAATTATTTTTCGAAGCGTTTAGTGGTAATTATGAACTTGCATTTGTTAATTGCGAAATGACTTAAAGTTACGTTACGTTATTGAGCAGATATTGCGTAGAAATTAAAAAATTACGTATCACAAGAACTTTGCAATGCTGTAGCTTCTTATGGCCCCACTTGTAACAAGACCCTGTAGTGCCTGTACACTGCAGTAAAGTGCTGTTATTTGTTACATCAAATATGGTAGAACCAAAGGAACTTTTCGAATACACACATATAAAGCAAAAATCTTCATTGTTATATAATTCAAAACGAAAATAACATGAGAACCAGAATGATTAATAAGCATTTATGTGACGTTTTCGCATCGTATCACTGCTCCTACGAAGAACGTTGAAATATTGCCATGCTTTATCCGCCCATTATGCATTTCATTACATTAGATTAATTCGTCTATGGCATTTTATTTTATATAGCGCTGGGCGGCGTAAAATTTGCGTTTGTGGTACCTGTTAGAGTTGTAGGGGCAAGCGAGTCATTCATTTATTTTTCGTCAAAAGCACGGTGGAGACGAAAAATCAAGCCAGTTGTTATTAACACGCGCCAATGAACAGGAAAAAGTGACAAAGCCGAAAAGGCTTAAAACGTGCTCAAGAAAAATAACGTTAATAATTGCTAGTAACAACTAGCATGGTCACTAAACTTATACTTAGTTAAATCCATAAAACATAAGTTGAAAAAGCGAAAATTAAGCAAACGAGCAGGTGATGTGTTCAAACAACTGATTAATGAAAATTGCTTCAGTGCTGTACATCAGTGGATGTGGATGTGTGACGTGTGGATATGTGTGGAGTCGCTACAGTTGTGTGACTTTTTATTGCTTTGGACGATATTTTTCTCAGTTTAATATTTAACATTTTCAATTAGAAATGAATTTTGCCGCCAATACCTTTGTTCATGGTCTTTACGATATTTATTACGTTGTAGGTAAAGCAGCGATCTTCACACATAATGAGTGGCCCGGACACTGGTTAACTTTTTAGCACATGGCCCTCAGTGAAAAAAGTTTGGACAACCCTGCATTAGAGTCACTCGTTGACTATGCAGACATACCTGCCCTGGATACAACATTCAGCTTCTCAAGGTTTTTTCCATCCACGAAATCCTGCAATTCAAGGATTGTAAAATCGAAAACTCTGAAAACTTCAGAGACCCTAGAAAACTAGGAGATTTCTATGAACCTCAATCCACAATACAGGTATTTTGGAATGGATTTTAATGACAATCAATAACAGTTGAACTGTTACAGTTCAGTTATTCAACGAAGTGAGCGCTCGCTAATGTCGATTTTTATTTCAAGAAAAGTGAGGTCTTGTATACAAGTGCACAACCACAGAGTGCCTTTGTATACTAGACTCCAACTACTAACTGTGTTGTGAACTTGTATACTAGACCCGAAAAGTGTACATTAATTTTCAGAAAAAATGTTTGAACATTGGTTGACTTCTATAACTTGGATTTAGCGCAGAAGTGAACAACCAAATAACGTCACAATTTGTCGAGCACGCGCAGGAGCTAGTTAGCTAGTATATAAGTGCATCACGCGGTTGTGCACTTCTGCAATATACTGTACCCACTGGTCGCTACTGGTCCAGTCTCGTAGGCTCTACAGTGGTAGTAGGAAATAGCCCTGTGTGATGTGTCCCTGTGCCTTGACCTGTTCCAGTACTCTGGGACAAACACTTTGTAGTTTTATGTCTAAACTCAAACTATTGTATAAAAAAATATACCAAACAAATGGTGAGTACTTTCAGACTGTATATAGGCTTGAAGAATTGCCTAATGTGAGCATGAAAATTAGGCGATTGAAATGCGCACGGTCTGACAGTAAGCATACTGATATAATCAGTTTTGCAATCAGACAAACCTGTATGCCGCCAAAAAACACCTAGACTGTATATTTTTATCTTTTCGACAAGATTTTAGCCTCTTTAGGTGTTCAAAAGCCATAGTGAAAAGTGTGCCCACTGGCAAATTCATCAATCTATTGCTGTTACCGGAAACATTTGTATGTTTGATGGTTTGGAGCTAAGTTTCTTGTTATCCACTTTTAGCCACTTAACTTATGTTTAAGCTATGTTGACTGGCTAATAGCAGATTTCTTTTAATCTGGAGATGCACAGTATGCACCCCAGTTTTGTTAATTGAAAGGATAGGGTTTGGTCACGTTTCACTATGCTTATGCATGTTTGGGCTGAACCTGAAATATAAAGCATTTTTTTTGCAAAATTTGTGAATTATTCTGTATATGGGACTAAAAAAGCAGCTGATTTATCAACTATTTAATGCAAATGTTTTAATGTGGTATTGTAGTAATCAATATGCATTATCTCTTTGAAAATCGTTATACTTTTAGCCTGAACAAAAAGGTATTACATCATGCCATGCATTAATCATGATTTGACTTCATACACAAGTATATATGACTTTATTTCCATCTTTTGAAAAGTGAAAATTTGTATTTTTTATCTGAGTATATAATAACAGAGCTCTACAAGGCACAATGCTTAACTAGTGACATTTCCTTTTCTCCCTGTTTTTTTTACTAGGGCCACTTGAATTAATTGTTTAGCCTATGACTACTCAGCTGAATGTGTATCGTGTATATAATATATTATATATATATCATACATTTATTTTTGTTTTACAGTTGCTAGTAATCTAACTAGACTTAATCATGTTGCATCATTGCTGTAGATGCAATTGGCTGAAGATTTTATTCCGAAGTAACTTTTGTCAAAGAAAACTCTCTTCATCACATTTTAACTGCCGTCTTTTTGGCTCAGATCTTGTTCCATCAACTTCTCAATGGATCGAAATTAAGGAGGAAGATTTACCATCCAAGACTATATTGTCACTAGAAGAAGTTCGTCACATCGAAAATCTTGCTCTTGTTCAATATGAAGATCTTAACGTCGAGAAAACCATGCTGGAAGATGCAATTCGATTTGCGGATATTTTGCTGACTGTGAATACGGATGATGTTGAGCCTCTATATACTGTTTTAGAAGATGAGTCTCTTTATTTAAGGGAGGACATTGTCACTGAAGGGGGCTCTGCTGAAAATATTTTAAAGAACGCGCAGTCAGTTATGGAAGATTATTTTGTGGCTCCACCAGGAAACATAGCATTGTCAGATTCTGAACATAAATCAAATTAGGAAGTGAAACAAAAAAGTTATATAATTATCATCTTTTAAATATGAACGAGTGGGCATGATTTGTCATTTATTCAATGTTTTTGTCTATGCTTCCAAAACATCTTTAACCTAAGGCATATGAACATGATGTTTGGTGTGAGAACGTTTATCATGTCTAAAATGTACGTCTGTTCATTTCTGAACAGTGTTTCCCCAACCTATTTTATCATTTTTTTTAGTAAGAGGAGTATAAAGTTAATGGGAATGAACCATGTGATAAGATTGCATTCTGTTCAATGCTAATTGTATTACACCAAATGTGCTGAAACAAAAAAGAATGGGTTCAGGGTCTTCAAAGAAGAAGTTGCGTCATGTAAGTACGTCCAACTTGCTGCAGTTAAAAAATGACAAATTGTCTCGTGCCCGACGCTCGATAAGTTTCCCTTCATACTTGGCATCCATTGAAGGGAACGTGGAAAAAGATGATGTGAGTATTATGGCAATTTAGTAATACGAACTATAAGCTTGTTTTTATAAACAGTGCGATGTCTAAAATCAATTAATCGAACAGTTCGAATAACAATTATTTGGGTCTTGTGTTTATACCATGGCACACACATAGCGATGGGAGGCATTATGACATAATAATAGTGATACCACAGTGCTCAGTTTTGAGACTCTTGATATGGGCAAACTTTTCCCACATTTTTAACAAAAAAGGGTTACATACTTAAATTTTCAGTACATATTTGAGAAATTGTCATGGCGAATGCAATTTTTATAAAGTATGCTTTCTTTGGTTTATGTAGTTACCACTTACCATACAATAAATTATTCTCTTGGAACTTTGTTTTTTTATTTCTTTGCTAAGTCCACAAGTTAATATTTGACATCTGTCTGAGCAGTTGTAACCAAACCAAGGAGTAAAAAAGCTTAAGCATTTTGCTCAATCAATCTTAGAGTTATTTGTGAATGATCAACAGTTTTAAGTTTGGCTGCTGTCAGACATGTATTTGTTTTCCAGCTTAAATTAACCACATTTTAAATCGGTGATGAATAATGTTATTTACAGACCATCAATTTTTACATAGCCTACTTATACCCAACTGGACATCTAGAATCTAGATCAGCGTGGTCCAACTTCTTTTCATCGCGGGCCAAAATCAGAAAATTTTTTAACTTGCGGGCCAATGTTTTTAAATTAGAACTGAAGAAATGTGAAATTAGAACTTAAAAACAATGTGATATTGATATTAGAACTGAAAAAAGTTCTCTTTTTTATTAAAACTGAAATTAGAATAGTTCAAAACTTAGCTGATAAAATTTAAATGCTGATCACTGTGACATCTGCGGTCGAGGTTCTTCCTCAACAATAGCGACTATCAAAGCTGACTATCAGTTCGCGGGCCAAAAAATCGGTGCTCGCGGGCCTGCAGTTGGACCACGCTGATCTAGATGATAAAGATGTACTGCCACAGCCAGGCAACCCACTAAACACAGTGCTTAAACATTTATGTAGATGTTTCTCCATAAAAAAGCGCTAGAGGATTTTCCATCACACATTGACAACTTGACATCAAAAACCACCAGCCTACCACTCACACCTAATGGGAACACAGATGCTGTGTTTAATGACATGAATTCGCCTAAAAAATTGGCCTCTTTCTCTGAACCGTCTTCCCTTCCACCAAGGGTTGATGATGACGGTGACATTGTTGAAGATGCCCAACTCTGGTCATTGGCTGAATTATATAACACACTTATAGCTGAGTGTTGGCAGGGAAAACCTCAGCTTGAAAGAGATTCTTACTTACTCTTACTAGATTGCAGGTAAGTTGCAGGCTTGAGTACAGTTTAATTTTTATTGCTTTGCAAGGATATTGCCATTGTTTTTCTTGTTGTCAATTAGCTTCCCGATATTCTGAAGTTGCTGGCTTTGCTTCCATATGCAGTACAATATACTTGTAACATGCTGGCATTTGCTGCGACTGAGAAATATTTGCGATAACTACATGGTTGAGAGTTACCATGTTAACCTAACTTTTCTTTTATATAAATATGTAGAAGCAGTGAAGATTATAAAATGGATCACATCGTGACAGCACGGCACCACACGGCCCTCCACACTCAGTTTGGTTGTCTCCTGGATGTACCGGGCCAACTGGAATCTTTCGATTTTATTGTTATGTGAGTTTCTTAAGGCTGTTTAATCTCTGGTTTATGAGTCAATAAGGGGCTAATTCTGTACATAACCTATCAGGATTTAAGTAAAAAAGAAATTTGTTTTGCTGTGAAATGCGCATAATTGTCATTAACAAAAACTGGCTTGAAAATTCATTGTGCAGATTTATTACAGTATGAACCTTAGCCCAAGAATTTATATACGTCAACTCAAATATTTTTTTTATTGTTACAGATATGGTGATGGCAACAACAATATCAAAGAAGCTTTGCAAAATAGAAATCTTAATTTTTATGTTCTCAATTTACCTTATCAAATATTCCGAAGCAAATATCCGTTTCTTTGCACTGTGGAGATTGCAAATACACTGGACAAAAGAAAAGAAATTTTTAAGGTTTTAAAATTTGAATCAATATTTGCTGACTATGGTTGTTAACTTGGCATTTGGCAATGTTTGCTTTCTTGAACTTGCATCTTCTTATAACACAAAACTTATTAACTTTATAGTACCACTCTAACAAATGCATTATATGCTGCTGTATTCCTCATTTAATCAGACTTGGCCGTCAGAAATTTTGGACAAGTGCATTTACCAGGGCACTGCTGAACAAGCACTAGATGACACTGTTATTCAAGGTTTAGGTGAGTGAAATTAATTCCTGTTTTTTATACAGAGAGTAGTATAATGAAATATACCAAAAATCTGTGCAACTTGTGTTACTTCATTTTCCTGGAATAGTTTAGTTGGTACTGTCCACTCCAGCTTACTTTGACTTAATTCATTGTGATATTTTTGCTTGTTAGGTATTACTCACATAATAAATGTAACTCTTGATCACCCGAATGCTTTCCCGGACACAATCAAGTACATGAGAATTCGGCTCGATGACGTGGCGTCTTCAGATTTACTAACATGGTTGCCAAAGACGACAAAATTTATTAGTGCAGCTTTAAATGATTGGTAATATATGCATGAAAAATCGTGTAAAAGCGTTTCATTTTTGATATAGAACCCAAGATTTTTCAATAGCTGCTAATTTTTCAAACACAAAAATTTTTTATTTAAATCGAATTTTCCAAGTCAAATAACTTAATTTACCCAAAAACAATTTTAACCAAATTGTTAAATCATCTGAACTGAATTTAACCTATTAAATACATACCCTTTCTCTACCACCCAATCTTGAACAAGTGAAATAGTGAACTCAAAAACGAAACCATTTTATTAGCTTGTGCAGTTTTGTTATCTAAAATTGTGCTGGACAGCTAACCAAGTGACACTTTTTGCAGTCATGCGACGTTTAAAGTTGGAGATCGAGCAGACAGTGTTGGGAGTGGAGTTGAATCGAGTGGGAATAGAAATCGTGTTCTTATTCACTGCAACCTTGGTCGTAGCCGGAGCTCTACTGTACTTCTCGGCTACCTCATGGAGGCCAGAAAATGGACTTTACAGAATGCCTGTGATTGGTTGAAAGAACGTCGACCAACTGTGAAACCAAATTCAGGATTTTTAGATCAGCTGCTGCTTTACGAACGACAGTTGTATGGCAAACAATTATCTGATTTTTCAGAACTTCCATTTTAGTCTAAATTTCTTTTTTAATTTAGTGAAGCATTCACATATTCCCAGTCATCGTAGGAGCTGTAGTAAAACAGATTTAGCAAAATAGTTAGTCTTAATGTAATATATAATCAAAATTAGAAACAAATTTTGTCTCAAACTATCAGTATATGACACTATGACAGGTATTTAATGCGATTGAACCTTGTACAACAGAAATATCTCAGCCACATTTTAAATGCTCAACTGAACACATTGTAAAGGTCTCAAAGTATTCTTGTAGTTTATGCAAATGCAGTCTTCCCAATATACTACCATTTTTCTTATTTGTAATGGCTTGTAGATCATATGCTCATGCTTTCTGATTTATCCAATGTCGTGAAAAGTAATCTTAAAAGACATACACTTGCAAAGTGTATCATATGTTATACTTTGTATTCATAGTGAAATTATTTACATAATATGAACTAGGGATGGGCCGGTACGAACCAAACAGGTTTGCCAAATGTCGCCTGTGTGGAAGATTCAGTGAACTAACAACAGTGATGAACCCGAATACAATATTACTTAAAAAATTTACGGACTTTCTTAACAAAGGGTGATCTATTTTCCTGGCTAAGCTAAACCAGAGACAACATTTCTTACTGAAGATCATTTACTTTTGGATTTTGCTTATCAAATCGCCATTTGATGTTGAATTTTTAATAATTACGTTACAAGCAAGATTTAGCAACTTTTTGGTCAAATTTATCATTTGCTGATGCAAATAGATTCGGGATTTGTTAGTGTCGATCTTTATAATATTTGGATTTGCACGAACCCATATAATCGTCCTCCCGACCCATCCCTGATATGAACAACATTGATTGTAAAGTAGTTTACTGCATTTACTGATGTCTTGAGTTGTGTCTGGTGCCTTTTGTATTTTCATAAATCTGCTTTTTAACATTTTATGATACAATGAAGCATTTATGTTAATGAATTTATATAAGGAAACCAATATATTTCCTTTAAATAATCTCTTCCTTTCGTATCACTTGAAGTTTGCACGAAGATCTGTAATTTGTAAAGTTCTTTATCTTTGACAATATGCACTGTGTTAGCTGTAGAGCATTTTGCTGCAATCCTGTTCCAATTTATGCACTGTATAATGGTAATGCACTTAGAAATCATATCTATATTTACTTGTGTTCTAATCTAACATTCACTGTACGTGTACAACAGAGCTGTTTCACTTAAAGTAAAGTACTTTACTTGATTACTGATTTTTGAGTACTTGAATATACTCAAGTACTTTTATTAATACTATTAATGCTTGTTTTAGAACTCATTGAAGGCTGCAATGTGTTATACTGGAAATGAAAAAACCATGGAATCACTAACAAAATCGTACTAATAACCTGCTCTAGAACCCACTTAGACCATTTTAATTTTAAACATTTTCTTGTTACTGTTGAACATAAGTGTCACGACGCTTATTAGAAAAATATTCTAACATAACAAAACCTGTTTTTACATTTGGTTGGTAATATTATCAGTTACTTGCTTGACAGCTGATTTAGTGGGAGAAGGTCAATTTGAGAAGCAATGCCGAGTCAAAATTCAGCTTTACTAATCATTGCTATGTTTTTATTTACTTTAATCTGCAATGGTTACTACTAAATCACTTTCTAAAGTGACAAAATAGTTTTTTGGTGAGTTTAACATTAATTTTTGTTTATCACAAAGTTGCTGGTCTCGGGCGGCTGCTCATTATAAATCTGTAGTTACAATGCCATCGACAGTGGCGGGATTCAGCCGGTTCCTGCGAACCGGTTATTAACAAGCGTATGTATAGGTCTATATAAATTGTTCCCGGGTCAATATGACATGCTGCTAGTGAGAGAACGAAATGTTAAAATATATAAATCCCACCACTGGTTATAAATGATTGCTTAGTGTAGTCAGGCTACCGCAAAGCACGTTAATGCCGAGGAACACGAAAATTTATTTCTAGTTATACTATACAGCTGTATTTTATATTATGGCATTGAAGGTTCAAACTCGGCGAAGTAGTTATTTAGTGCTTTTAAAGAAATGTTAAATTATACATGACAAATACAGAATCTTTTTTGGGTTTTAAATCTTGCGAAGGCAAACACTGGAAAACCAAGGTATCAATAACTTCAGCATAGGAATAGGATCAAGTCTGTAAAGAAGCAAACCAAAATAGCTGAGAATTAATTTTATGCTACCATTCATAAATAAATTAACCTCTTTTCGCAAGCTTATTTCTATTTTTTGATCGAAACTCTACCATGCTTATTTTTTGCTTAGTTTTTAAATTGGCACCCCTTTGCGAGTTCATACTGCGTGTCCAATTTGCATTTCTTCGTAAAATAAAAGTTTACACCTTCTTTGTAAGATTTAGGATCTATATTACCGTTTAGTGATTTGGAACAAAAGTTGAAATTGAAAATGCATCATGTTTAAGTTAACTAGTATTAGTAGTATTTAAAATAGTTTTTCCCAAGATACATCTAGTATTATGCGGTTTTCAAGCAATAAATTATTATTAACTTTATTCAATGTTTAAGGTTTAACCGCTTTTCGCTTGACAGTACCTTGCCGCTCTAATAAAACAATGTCTTACAATGTTGGGGTCAAAGTTGAAGCTGAAGTGGAATCCTTATTCAAAGTTAAAGCACTTTGATGTTTGAACACCAAAACTGTCGGACTGTTGCTTCCAGACTTCTTTATAGGTAGAAAGCTGGGGTTAGTACACAAGCGTGCAACCACAGAATGCCTTTGTTTATTGGACCCCAGCTGCTCTAATTCAAATCATCCGGTTGTGCACTTGTGTTCTAGACCCGAAAGCTGTTCTATTCTTACGCAGTTAGGCTAGGCATATAGACGTGAACGTTGTCGAATGTAATTTCAAAGGCTGTCACTATTACACCGGAAAAAAATCGTACATTCAAAGCTATTCTTCATGGCCTCTTGTTAACCTAACTTAAATTTTATAACATAGTAACTTAAGTCTAATGTAAATCTATCTTCAATTAAACCCTAAATAGCTTGAATCGACTTTTTTCATACAGTATCACAGAATATGTACGTTAGGTCTATTTCAGTTATATGTTAAAGATTTGGTATGAAGCCTATAGCTTACCTTATTTCATGCATTGCGCGAGACTAATCTTATAGGCTATCACAATGTGGTTTGATGATTCAGAGTGGAAAGCATATGTAATTGTAAGGCAGGCTGCGCCGCTTTGGTATGTGTGTGATAATGTTTATCCTCGGGCAGTCGGACTGAGGAAAGTCTTTGCATGACTTAAACTGTGTCCTCATCGCTTGAGCCCCAGTTACCGAGCTAGCCTTTGTGCAAGTTCCAATTGTCACACATTTTTTATTCGGGTTTTTTGGATCTTAATGCAAAATTATAGTTTTTTTGTATTGTTTGTTTTTGACTGTGGCCATTGTCACATTCGCCATTGACTGTGGGTCATGACTGCAGAGTATGTCCAACATATCATATATTGCACACCAGGAGAAACTGGTGTCTCCAGAAAAAAAGGAGACAATAATTTTTGCTACGCTTTCTACTATAAAATTAGTATTTACAAACGATAACTGTAAAAAACTGGGAAAAACTGCTTTTTCCTCAATTTTGATTGTAAGGGGTCGTACCTTGCCTATCACAAACTCTGGGCAACCTTGGGCCACGAGTCACAGTGCACGCCATCTTCATTGTTGCACACCTAAAATCTCGGCCAAAACTGCCATACTCTGCAGTCATGACTGTGGGAAGCGAAAAATATTGTGCTAAACTCATTGTTGAATGGTCAAACAAGAAGTATGCTCACAGGCAATTAACGAACAGGAAAAGGCAGCAAAGCCTCGAGGGCTTAAAACGTGCAATACGTGAATTACAGTGGTGTTACAACGATGGAATCTTAACTCAGTTAACAAGAGCAAACAAAAGCTGGTTGTTAAAAAAACATTTTATAATAGATAAACCAAGAGTTAAGAATTCAGTGCTTGTCATCACACCAAACGTTGCATCTTTGCACGCATGATTTCTCGTCAATTTGCTGTACTTTCCAGTCTGATCTACTGAACAGGTGCAAGTGTTGTTAAATGCTTTGCCCTAGGCCATTACAACAATATGGCGCCACTGGGCATCGAACATAGAACACAAACCACGTTTATTGCAGGGCCAGCACTCGAACCACTCGATTATCGAGCTGATGCTGAGTTTTCAATGAGAAATCATGCGTGCAGAGGAACAAATGCTTAAGATGTCTTATTCCTTAAACAAGAGAAAAATTAACTGTAGCCTACTAGTCAAAAAGGCGTTTTGTATTTAATTTACATTGTAAAATTTTATTACATTGGTTTTTTCTATTCAGCAATTAACAGATTTTTCTGTATGAGTTAGCCTTTCACTGTGACATAATACTTGGACTAAAAACAAAAAAGAAAAACAGATCTGATGTTAAAACCTAAACAAGCTAGAACCTTCTGAAGACTTACAACTTAACCAGAAGATTTTTCCTAATTAAAATATGAGCGTTGATTTTGGTGCATTGGAAAAAGGCTCCAGCATTCACATAAGAAGAAGTAATGGTAAGATTTCTGATTTATTTCATAACTCTAGGCTACTGTTATGGGCCTCGACCACAAGCATAAAATAGGCTTCTATGTCATCAATAATAACAAATATCATGGCAAGAAAACTGCTTTTCCAGCTTTCAGACCAAATATAGATATTTTATTCGTAGACAATGGAAGTTATTCTATGTCTTTCTGCTATCTCAATAGCCAAGCACTTAATTGAAACAAATGTTATAAACAGTGTATTTATATATATATAAAAGTAAAATAAGGAACGGGATATAGTTTGGCACTCTTAAGGTTAACTTTTTATTTTTTGATACGAGCTTTCGCAAGCATAAGCTTGCTTCTTCAGGTATTCTGTGAAATGAACTTTCATAGTACATGTTGTACAGTACATTTCACAGTACTATGAAAGTTCATTTCACAGTACACCTGAAGAAGCAAGCTTATGCTTGCGAAAGCTCTTGTCGAAAAATATAAAGTTAACCTTAAGAGTGCCAAACTATATCCTGTTTCTTATTTTACTTAAAAATTTGGTTAACACGGTTCAGACAACATCAACTTTATATATACATTGTGCCTAAAAATTTTTGTTTTTTGCTTAATGCATGTGCTTACTCTTGTTATACAAAGGTCGTGTTCACAAGGCAATTGTAACTCAACTTCAACCAAGCTCTGCAAGTGTCACAGTAGAGTGGTTTGAGGATGATGAAACTAAAGGAAAGGAGGTAGATATAGATTATTATATACAAGGAACATTGTAACCTGAAAAAATACCAGTACTCTATTAATGCAATTTTTTAAAGTTGAATTTTGACCTATTTTGAAAGGTGATACTGAATATGCACAATACCAGTAACTTAAATCTGACCCTACTCGTACATAAGAATATTTATCTTCAAATTTAACATTTTAACCTAACCCAACTATAAATAACCAACTTTATTTACTTCAGTTTTCTTTCTCCTTGCCTTAAGGTTATGTTGATTGGGGTAACCAGTTCAGCTGGCGAATGTGTCATGTCAATAACTGTGTTTTCGTGTTATAATTCCTACCTGAAAAGTAGGTTCTAGTAGCAAAATTGTAGAGTACCCCTGTGATAAAAAGCTCTACCCCAAATAGCAGCTCTAACTGAAATTAAACAAAGTTTTGGAAGACAGCAAGCATTATTCTGCAGTTGTGCTATGTGGTGGTTCCTTCAGTCTTATTTTTACCATTAAATTACTGTAGTTACGGTTGTTATAGATAGAACAGCTAAATGACTATCAAAAAAGGTTGTTTTAGTGCAAAAAATAATTTGTTTTATTACAATTTTATTTTGTGAAAACTTTTCACTGAAAAGATGGTAAATGCGATAATTTTGAGAGATATAGTATGTATTAATGTATATAGATATAAGGAAAATTAGCTTAAAACTTGTGGTTGCTGTAGATATATCTTGTTTAGCTTTATCTAAGCTGTTTTTCTTTTAATAAATATTCTCATGTGCAAGGCATTGACCGTTTTGCTTGTGAACAGGTAACATTAGAAATGATTTTCGAACTAAATCCTGAACTTGCATCATCAAATTTGAAGCCAACTCAAACACCTGCTCCAGGAAGACCTGCATCCAGGGTAGAAACTTCCATACCAAATCTTGTATTTATTGTATATGTATGTATTGGTCATATCATAACTTATACACTATACATTTAAAACAGTAATGATGAGACCTATTACCTACAGCATCCATGTTTTGTTATTCAGTGAATGATGCTGTCGTTGATACCCTAAGAAATTGCTTTGTTGATTTAATATTTTTTAATGCAGTATTTCGTAACTTTTAGGAAAAAGAGTCTTATCGGTCTTTTCGAAAATCTAAAGGAACAAAGGTTTTTTTTTCTTGAATCAAACAATTCTAAAATTTTAATCTTCACGTTTTCCATATTATCGATGCATGGGTGGTTTTACTGTCACATTATCAGCAGTTCATTTTTCTTGTTTATTTATTTACAATTCTCGGAATCATAGCAGACATCATTTTGGCAATAAATTTTGCATATTCAAGTAAAACAATACGTAGGTACAAAAAATCTTAATTTTACTTGGCTAAGTTAAGGCTGATGAGAAGATTAATTTGCAACATCTCCGCAACATTTTCTTTAAATTATTTTTCCGAGTTTTCATCCTTTGTTTTTGCATGACTGGTTAAACTGATAAAGCTCTAATCTAAAATATGGTAAACATAAATCTTGTAATCATGAAAAATTACGTAATCTAGAAAAAGGCGAACATATTTTTTTCTTTTACATATACCAGCCATGTCAAACTATGTCATGATCAGTCGATCACCATGATGCTAAAAATTGTTAAATAGTTTAATTTGTCACAGCTTTTTAGTTTAACAACAGCAGTATTTTTTATATTTTTTCTTAATATTTCTTTTTTTCCAGAAACTTGGATTTTTATAAGTCATCTATGTCCGAAACTTTTATTATATGTAATACCCCACTGGTAAACACGGATTACAGTGACACAATACTAGTGTTGTCATGTATGAAAATTGTAACATACAATTGTAATATGCAAATGTTGTCCTGTTTGATATATTCCTTACGTAATGTGTCTCGCAGGTGTATAGCTATGTAGTAACTGAAACATATTACACAAGTACACATATTTGAGCTTTAAAACTGTAGATTTTGCCGTCAGATATCTACAAGTTTGTATAATCTGCGAGGATGGGTTTTTGTTTTTGTGGTTTTGCTTTGTAGTTATTTTGCATCGAAGCAATAAACCATTATTATTTCAGCATATTTTAACACTTTCAACATTTGCATTGAAATATAAATGTATGGCATGGTTATTGATTTTGACATATTTTTTCAATTGGGGAGATTTAATTATGTATATGTATATATATATAATGCTTGTTGATCACAGTGACACTGTGCTCCATAACTTGTGGTTTCAATTGTGTATGATACCAACATGAAACATTTATATATGAGTCATCAGTCATACACTAATCGGCCATAAACTAATTGATTGTAATTAATATATATTCTGAGAATTTCCTTTGTTTAATTTACCAAATCATATATTGTGGTAAGTGACAGCCTGGCCTATTTGATTTATTTGGGGCTTTGTATAATCATAATGAATTAAGCTGCATTTACCTTGAAATAAGTTACAGATAAAATTGGTTAAGAAATAATGGCAGGTAATCCAAAAAAATTAACCACGACACTATGAAGAATTTTCGAAACATCAATTCAACAACTCATCGTTGTATTTATTGATTCATCAGCGAACAGAAGCCCGACAGGGTGGCAACCGTCGTACGATCTTACCAGTCCCAGGCTCAGCTCTACGAGCGCAGCAGAAGGAGAACAGAAGTCCGTCTCCAGCATATCAGCCAAGACGGAGCGTTAAAAACGATGCCCCAGCGTCATCGCGACAAAGCATGTCCTCCAACATCCCAAAACCATATGATGTTGATAGTAAAATGAGTAATGCTAACAATAATGTCAATGGAAATGGATCAATGATGCCTCCTCCTAAAGCTCCACCACGTCAGTGATTTAAAAAAAATTTCGATTCCAAATTTTGTTGTTGTCCTGGGAATAATCTGATGGCTTGCTCTAGTTTTGTTAGTCTTAGCTCAATTTGAAGTT
Organism: Clavelina lepadiformis; assembly: GCF_947623445.1. NCBI lineage: Eukaryota > Metazoa > Chordata > Ascidiacea > Aplousobranchia > Clavelinidae > Clavelina > Clavelina lepadiformis. The sequence continues at coordinate 3,237,503 of NC_135244.1, read as the reverse complement.
GTTGGTTTTTAGGTGGTCGCAAATCTAATGTTGTTGATGAGGTTGAAAGACTTCGACGCAATCGAGAAGAAAGAAGAGCCGCTCAAGTCATCGAACGAGAAAGAAGACGAGAATTTTACGATCCTAATAACGCTAATTGGGAGTTTGCAATAATGATTAAAGAATTTAGGTGAATATGTTTTTGATATTTTGACAATTTTTTTCCAAATCTGTTAATATATCGACAATTAAATGTTTTAAGGCATTAAAATGTAATTATACTGATGCTTTGGTTGATGTGACTAAATTATTTGAGAGGGTCCTTACATTAACACCGATATATCCACTGCAGAGCCACCCTTGACATGAAACCACTGACTGCTGCTGACCCAGTGTTAGATCACAGAATATGTGTTTGCGTTCGAAAGCGACCGCTTAATAAGAAAGAGATTAACCGTAAAGAGATTGACGTTACAACTATTCCCAGTAAAAATGTGGTTATGGTAAGCCGGCAGTTTATGATTGCTTGCATAATATAGTTTATGTGATTGGTTACACAGCATTTTCAGTAAAACCCCATTTAGTAATCAAAACTCATTTAACATGAATCATTTCTCATGTCAAGACATTTTAGTGTCAAGTATTTTTCATGTTTTGTTTGTTAGGAAAATTTTTCTTATGTTTCCGCAGGTCAGTGAACCAAAGTCAAAGGTAGATATGACAAAATATCTGGAAAACCAGACGTTTCGTTTTGACTATTCATTTGATGATACTTGCACAAACGAGATGGTGTATTGGTACACAGCCAGACCACTAGTTGAATGCATATTCGATGGTGGTATGGCCACATGTTTTGCATACGGTCAGACTGGTAGTGGAAAGACCCATGTGAGTTAAATTCTGAATTGTGATTGTTTAAATACCAAACTCAAATATGAATGGTTGTGATTGTTTTGATAGTAGCAGGGTTCAGAAAAATAACTTCTTTCATTCTGATTGTTATTACACTGATTCTCAGGTCACACAGGCCGTTCACATTTATGTTTAGTAACTTGTATGTATGTCTGTGTGCAGACCATGGGCGGAGATTTCACGGCAGGGAAGTCACAAGACACGAGAAAAGGCATATATGCGTTGGCAGGTATTGTATATATTAACATTGGTATGACTTGATTTATTCCTTGTATGAATGTGAATGATTCCCTAAAAACAATTAAAACTACTTCCGTTTCCTCAGCACAAGACGTTTTCCATCAACTACAAAAGCAAACTTACCGTCATTTAAACCTTGAAGTTCATGCCAGTTTTTTTGAAATATACAGTGGAAAGGTGCAAATATTTCATATTTGGAAATGCATAAATATGTGAAGCATATGAATTTAACGGAATTCCATTTTGCTGTATTGTATGAAATTCAATTACACCACTTTCAGAAATAGGTTTTAAACTTTGCTCTGTTTTGGTTACCGAGCCATTACAACCACACGTGTAGAACTTGTATTATTATGACACTTCTATTAAAAGTGTCTGGTGACATGGAACAAGTGCCCAACAATAGATGGCGTGAGTAGGGTTAGGAGAACGTCACTCCCTTTGTGATGACATAAACGTCCCTCGTAGTAGAATTTTAACATCTCATGATAGCTCTTAAAGTCGATTAGTTTCGTGTGCTTTTGATTGTGAAATAACGTGTGTTCGTTATTACATAATTATTTGTGCTAATTAGTCCATTGCAATCGGCTATACTATAATAAAGGTGACATATAAAACACTTAAATAGCAACATTCGGCTTTGTTTGGCTTAGTGTGGTGATAACTGATAACATCATCAACGTCGCCGTAAGTAATGAAATCATCGTTAAACGTTTAAACTTTTGTTTAAAACATGAAACTAAGAGATGAGTCATAGACGGATTAAAAATTAAGATCAATGCTCATTAGACCTGTCATGCCAGGTGTTCGATTTACTCAATAAGAAATGTCGATTGAGAGTGCTTGAAGACGGCAGGCAGCAAGTTCAAGTCGTTGGACTCCAGGAACGAAGGGTCTCGACTCTTGACGAGGTCTTACAACTCATCGCTGAAGGGACCAGATGCAGGTTTGCACGTAGTAAAAGTTTCTGAATTATTTTATTCCACTCTTTTTATTTTTCTTCTCCTTTAAAGATGTCTAATTTTTTTATTTTCTTCCTGGTGCAGTTATTGACTTTTCAGTTTATTTTTAAACCTTATAAAAATGATAAACCAATGCGCAGAACCTCCGGTGTAACATCAGCCAATCAGCATTCTTCACGATCACACGCCGTCTTCCAGCTTATTCTACGGAGAAGTGGACCTCGTCAGATGTTGCACGGGAAGTTTTCACTGATTGATCTAGCCGGTATATATCTTCCCCTTTCACAACAACACCACCTCACTTTGGCGAAAATAATTGATCTTCGAATTGTATTTGTGTCATTATTATTTGTCATCATTAATTCTTGTCTTACCTGCATTTTGTCTTGGGTGTTTCTAACCGAAATATTCTGCATAAAGGAAATGAACGAGGTGCCGACACGACCAGCGCTGATCGACAAACTCGAGTTGAGGGCTCGGAAATTAACAAAAGTCTTCTTGCACTAAAGGTCAGTCTTCAATGTTATTTTGCACTTTCACTAACTTATGTTTCATAGAGCTTTTCACTAATAGTTACAAGTTTGTGTATGTTGTTATATGCAAAGTTTCATGTTAAGGCTTGTACAAAAATATACCAAAACGTCACCTCACCGAAAAAATGCATCAAGAAGTTTACAAGTATTTCACAGAAGCTCATGTGTTTATGCTATGTTTTTATGTGTTAAGTTTGAAGTTAAGTAAATTTGTGGTATGTAGAATCACATTTTAATGCCAATGAATGTGTTGGAATGACAGGAATGCATCAGAGCCATGAGCCAGAATAAGCAACATCTTCCTTTCCGTGCAAGCAAACTCACACAAGTGCTTCGTGATTCGTTCATCGGTGAAAGGTCACGCACGTGCATGATAGCCACCATTTCACCTGGTATCACATCATGTGAACACACTCTCAACACACTGCGATATGCAGACAGGTAAAAACGTGGCTTTATCTCCAAAAAGTTTTGAAGAAATCTGTGTTGCAATAACGTATGATGCCAATATAGAAGTTGAAGTAATTGTATTTTTTGTCGTGTGTAACTTTGAGTTGTAAGCCGCTGTTTAACTAACGTTTTACCTCTATATGGTGGGTTTCAGCAACAATTTATTTATATATATGTTGATTTTTGTTTTCTTTACTTCCCGCTGGATTTTGGTAAATATGTGGTCGTTTGTTTGTCTCATTGTTACGTGCTTGTTGTTTGTCTTCACGCTTTTCATCTGAAACCATCAGAGTTAAGGAGTTCTCGGTATATAGTTCAGACACAATGCTCGTGGTTAATTCACCGAAAGTGAAACGAAAAGTAACAAACAGAGCACATTCAGAATCCCGTCTTCCAAGCCGATCCAGTAAGATCCCCACTCCATGCAGGAGGAGGAGGAGGAGAGAAGACTCTTATCCTGTGTCTTCCACCATCCAAAAGAAAATTGCTCCCAGTCACAGTGACTCGTGTTTATCGGCATACAGCAGCAATGAAGAAGACGTTGAGATAGTTTCAGCCGCAGTTGACTCATTTGCTAATCTTCAAGGAGCATACAACTTGCAGGCAGATCTTGATATTTTAACCGAATGTGTCAGTGGGCAAGTCATGGATCTGGATGAACTGGAATACATTGATGAAGATGTTAAAATCTCCCCTGAGTTAGTTTTGCATTTTGCTTTCAGATCATTGGTTGTTGTAACTTTCTTCTTTTTGTTTGTGCTCTTTAAAGCTGATTGTTGTTAACTGTGTTACAACACCATGTTTTTGTCCTGTAAGTGTGTTGTGCTTGTTGCTGTTGGCAAGGCAAGGAGTCTGAACAATTCTTTCAATGATTTGAGTTATTACTCATAGAATTAAATTCCCATTTATTTTCATAGGCTCGGCCTATTTTATTTGATTAGCTAACGGTGAAATTAGTGTTTTATTTTGAGATTAACCGTTTGGTTTGATTAAGTTTAAACATGAAATTAATATATCAATAATGCTTAAAGCGCTCGTATAACTTCACAAATTTAAGTACCGATATTTAACTTACGACGATTTTTACAGCTCAGATTACTAATTATCTTCCAATTTCTTATAATGACAGAGTTAAGGAGCTTGCAGTGGAGGAAGGAATGGAAGAACCTTTTAAGAAGAAACCGGCAGTAGGAGGAGGACCTTTGGACAGAATCGAGGAGTCACCACAACAAATGAATCTTAACTCACCAAACAACAGTGATCTTGCCCTTATCAGCTCGTTGTGTGTGAGTGTGCTTGGAAAGTTGAACAAATTTACATCAATCTGTCAATAGTGCGCTTGAGTTCGGAATTGAAAGCTGTTCTTGCCTCCATGTTAGCGGATTTAATTCTACAAAGTTGTCTTTTCTATTTAAGGAAAACGAAGTCTCCCGTGAGATGTTTGAAGTGCATCAGACCGTTTCAACGCTGCAGGAGATCGAGGAAGAAACAGTAGAATCTCACCGAAACTTCTTACACGGGGTGGGCAAATGCGATTTATTTACTTTTATTGACCACCGGCATGAAGCTGGTTACCGGTTCCCTGGTTGCTTATTCAATATCGATAAATATCTTCATATAAGAATATTTAGTTGAACAGGTAACTGTGTGGCATGTAGCCAGCTGCAAACGAGTAACTGGATAAGAAACCACATGTCGGATCACTAAGTTTGTGTTTTGAATGAGTAACGAGGGATATAGGTAACCAGATTCACGCTAGTTTATCTACTTCAAGTGTAAATCTTAAATTTGTGAAATATTTTTGCAAATATGGATTGGCGGCTTGCCACGATGTGGGCCATGACCCTCAAACAAATCCTAAATTTGTAACGCATTGTGAGTTTAGTGTTAAATTTTGTTTATTTTCTCTTTTAATTATCATTTTACGAATAAAATGCAGGTTACTGCAGCAATGTCACAGTCTGCTAACTTGTTCAATATGACCGAAGATGTGGATTTTGACCCTGAGGATTATGTCTCCAAGTTAAAAGATCAACTCCGAGCATCTAATGAAGAATATCAAAAACTGAGGAACGATCTTATGGGTTTGTTTGCTTTAAATTGCTATGAAAAGTACTTAGTGTGTTATTAAATAACTTGTGTAAAATATTGTTGCTGACATATTTTAATGAAAATGCGAACCAAATTATTTGAAATATTAAATTTTAAGTTTCCACTTTTTCCTAATTTCACATAAAACGACAAAATTAAACGATGAATTAAAATGACTTGATCTGACATCTCATAATTGTAGTTACTTGTCGAAAAACCCAGACAATACAGATCACCAACAAGCCATCCAAACGCATGTTTGTTCAATTAAATACATGTGTAATGTTTTATTAAGAATTTTTCTTGAAATATTTATAGAAAAATTGGACACCTTTCAGGCTGCCCTTTTAGAGGAGGAGGCAGTATCAAGAAATATGAAGAACAGAAAACAAAACAAACATTAAAAGGTCTCGGCTAAAAATGGATGCTTTTTTGTAGGTTTTTGGCCACTTCACATCCCTTTTTTTTGTTTTTTTTTTGTTTTTGTAAGGTCTTTCTCGTATTTTTTTCTGTGTCAAATTTTATTTTCTCTTCAAGTGTTGCATTCAAGAAATTTATTTTCTGTTAGCCTCTCTTCTGCCATCTACTGGTGCCATCGGATTACATTTTCATACTTAATGAACTCGTAATCGATCCATAGACATCTTAATCATATGTAGGCTACCTTGACGTACCTCGTTTTATTGGCAAATTCATTATCGGCTTTTGCATGGAATAAGCATTAGTATTCCCTTGTCAACGTATCTTAACAAGGTTGCACTTGAACTACTGTATTTTACCTACAAGATGATGATTTTGACAACAAAGCCATTGTTAAAAATTTAATTATTACTTGTTGTAACGCAAGGTTTAGAAATTTTGTCGTTTTGCTATGGCTGTTTCACAACATCCACTTACTCTTGCTAGGAGCATTAGGACCTTGCTCAAAAAAGTAGTTCATTTTGCCTGGTTGACTGTATTAACGCTGCTTCGTTTTTTGTGATTAAAGTTATAAAATGCAGGCACAGAAATACTATTTTGCTATTTTTTGTACCTTAAGTTAATTGCGTGTGCTTGTGGGTAGAATTTGTGAAAGCATCCTTATTAGCTGTTTGCTATGAAAACAACCATATACTGTGATGTCATATATCGCTCCTCATGCATGTATTTTTTAGTAGAGGAGCCGTATTTTGTCCAAGTTGCATCCTACAGTTTTGTTCTCTTAATACCAAGCTTATTCAAGCGCGGTTCTTTTTGCCAAGCTAATTTTTTCTTGATTTTCGGATCAGTACGTTTTTCTTGAAGAAACAATGTAGGCATAAGCAGGCCTCTTTCAAATGCGTACGGTATGACTGATGACATCAAGCTTCAGATATTCGTGCCAAGCGTACTGGAGTAACGGTATGACTAATAATGTAAATTTCCATGAAAACCTGGTCGTTATTTACTTTAAGGGAGCATCAGCGATGTATGGAACAACATTAAAATTTCACCGAAAATACCCAAAGAACCTCCCATACTCACTGTGTGTGAGTATGGTGTGAACACACAGCAAACCCAATTTACCCTGAGAATTACGTAATCGAATATTATCGTCGCCATCCGCAAGGGGAGTTGGTTTTATTGACTCATTTACCATTCACACGCTGCCGGTTACAACACAATTATATCGGCTCAGTGTTAAGCAGCTGTGCTTTTGTCCCCACTCCGAGAACCTTAGTATTTCTAAAGATGTAAGGTTTGATGGTTGTTGGAAACTCGATTTTACCTTCTGGCTGCGTATGCCGTCTTGCGATGTAATGGCACCGTGTATTTTTAAGGGATGTTTTTTCTCAAATTCAAAGTGATTAAATGAATTTCGTTGCCACAGCGTTTGTTGGATTTCCCTTTCTGCAGAAGACAAGTTCAGAATGACACTCGCAAATTGGATCAGAAACAACATTAATGCAATATGCCTTTATTATATGAAGTATTTTAGCTAATCCCATTTGCCGCACTCCCCAGACACCTTGGCGCCTAGCAACCGTACCAGGCGACGTGTTTCTTACAGAATAACTTAAATCAGGGGTTTTAAACCTCCAGAGCGTGCGAGATAACTTTTTGGGGGGTGAAAAACCTAGGGAAAATCAATTATTTAGATCCTAAAGTATTTAACTTTTGTTATTCGAAGGCTACGTTTCAGTTAACTGGGACACATTTAGGTTTCAAGTTTAGTTAAAATGTTTAGGTTTTTTAAAAGCCAGGGGTGTGACAACACGACAAATGCTTTTTAGGGGTGTGTAGAATAAAAAAGGTGGGGAACTTCTGCCGTAGAGACGGAACAGTAGGTAGCACTTCAAACAGACAGATAGATAACTGGAACAAATGCAAACAAGTCTTAATAAGGAAGGCATGGCTTCACCAGTGTCCGGAAAGAATTCTACAAATAAATTTGAAATGGCATTGCTATTGTGACGCTAAATAGTAAATCTGCTCACGATAAATGAGATCATGCCATTGAAATCCAAAACTGTCACGTTAAAGAGAATGCGATTTTGCATTTAAATTTTCAAAATGCTGTTATTTTAGGTATTGTTGCGTTTGGTTTTTCAAGATCTTTACAAGGCGGACTTTAGAACCTTTTTGCATTTCTAAATCTTGATTTAGTTTGGCCATTTGACGTTTATGACGCCATTAGAGGTATTATGCGTACGTACTTACCACTTTTTACAACAGCCAACTCGCACACACAATCACGGTCATAAAGACATTATCATAACGTTGCCAAGTACCACTTGCGAGTTGCGCCATTGTTCGGGAAACCGTTGTTCTTATTAGCACAAAACTACGAAGTGCCTTTCTCATCATCACCACACATTTGGCCTTGGATGCGTTGCGTGATTGTATGCACTGAACGAATGGCGTAACTACCTTTGGAAGGCAGTCTTTAAGGGCGTGGCCGATGCCTTCCAAGGCACGCAGTTTTCTCCTGCATTCGATCACTTTGGAACACTCATATCCCGACGGCTTGACGCCTCGAAATGATTTTTGTCAACAACAGTATTGTAGCTACTGTAGGGTTGGAAATTACGAGATACTTCGGAATTTCGCGCACAATGTAGTAGTTTTGAACCATAACAAAACTTAATGAGGAATTTAAAGGAAATTTCGGAAATGTTGCATTCGAAAAAACTGCTACTGCATAGTGCAAGTAAAGAATATGAACTATAGAATCCATGAGTAACAGGCAAACATCATAACTTCTGGGAAAGCGGCTTTTGTCGCTAATGATGCTAACACGACATGAAAGTCGTTTCACGATAAATCGATACCCTATTATGACGTAATAAGTAGCATCGAGAGTAACCTAATTATTAGATAACAGCTTGAATGTTTGTTTTATAAACAACGACGCCACCGATCTGTTTGCGAACCCGCAGTTTAGCCTATACCCCTATACTCTAGCCCAGCGTGGTCCAACTTCTTTTCATCGCGGGCCAAAATCAAAAAAAATTTTTATCTTGCGGGCCAATGTTTTTAAATCAGAACTGAAGAAATGTGAAATTAGAACTGAAGAACAATGTGACATTGATATTAGAACTGAAAAAAGTTCTCTTTTTTAATTAAAACTGAAATTAGAATAGTTCAAAATTTTTAGCTATTCATGCTGATCAATGTGACATCTGCGGTCGAGGTTCTTCCTCGACAATAGCGACTATCAAAGCTGACTATCAGTTCGCGGGCCAACTTTGATTAGCCGGATTTAAAGATTGTTTTGCAAGAGTTGAAGTAGTTTTGCCATACTTACTTTTCACGTCCTTGTAATGTACTGACATCTTTATTGATGACATGTGAGGCTGGTATATAACAAACATTAACAGAATCGCCAACCTAGCGACACGTAGGTTACGACATCGGTCATACACAATATTATAACAACGCCCAAACAGCAGCATTACGAATTGTACAGCCAGGATCGACATATCCTGATTATCAAAAGTCTCGTTGACGACAAATCTATCCAATTATAGAAACGCAATTTGTGATGACGCAGGCAAAATGACTGCAACCGCGGAAGCAATTAAGGATATTTGGAGCATTTTCGGCGGGTCTAATAACACAAAATGCATCCATGAACAAACGAGAACGGTAAAGGCTTATGCATGAAAATAATACAAACTTACCCTACAGCAAGGAATTGATAATAGTGATAAATCAGATTTCCAGACTATCTTAGAATATTTGTGAAAAAAGTTACATTGCAAATGTGATATGACAACATTACTTTTTAAGTTTCTATCTTTAGCACACGTTCGGTCCAATGCAGTAAACAACTTCACCACGCCTACCACATAGGCAAGACACACTCATTTTGTATGACGTCATATGCGAGAAAAACTGACACGTTGAATTTTAAACAATAGAGAGGAACATGACCATTAACGAGTACGCAACTGTTATATAGTTTTTCCCGTTTCTGTTCCATACCGTTGTGTATAACACCGATTTTTACATGGGTCAATCGTAGACATTACATTACACCTCGGGTCATGTAATATCTCTATAGGCCAGCGTCAGACCTTAAGATGAACATTCAAAACGCTATGGTGCAACCTGCTGTCTCTTATTTGGGCATAAACCGCCATTAAACACACTTATACAATTTTAGTTTAACGTTTAACAAATTATTAGGCTGCGATTATTTCGCAAATGTGACATAAGAATTTTTACAGAAGAAATTTTAACAAATGCAATTAAAGCGAAACGTGGACTGATGAAAATGATACAGTAATTTGTCTATGTTTTCTGAACTTAAATAAAAATTCATACCCTCTCATTGAGGGATCGTTCATGGGAGTTTTTCAAAGTTTCTCCGCCTCTATTCCGCTTGGTTCGCCTCAGCCACTGCGTCCTTTACGACTTCCGTGGACATTCGGTCAGCTTCCTGCTCCTGTTCCGTTGGCTCGGCGTTCTGCTCCGTCGGCTCCGTCTTCTGTTCTTCATTTTCCGCAGGCTTTCCGTTCGCTTCTTGCTGTTGTTGGTTTTCCCCTACCTCTTGCTCCGCCTGTTCCTCCTTAGCTGCTTCCTGTTTGGCGGACGCTTTTCCGCACATCGAGCCCATGTTCAAACAGTTGAGGTTAAGTCAAAATGATGGAGATAGCAAAAATGTCTTTTCTGGCTTCTTTGAAGCAGCTGCACACGCTTCCAACACTTTTTAATACAAGGAGAAAGTAGCACAATCTAACTAGCGCATAAGCTGGAAGAAAACTATAAACAATTTAAATATCTCACCCAACATTTGTATATATGCAGTAGGCTATACTAGTTGCGATGACATCATCGGCCAATTTACAACCTTCAAAAAGGTCAAAAGTCAATGTGTGGCCGAAATATGCCACCAGGGCACTTAGCATCGGAATTCAGATCTCATATTTCCGAATTATAACGCACATTGCCTGGGAATGCGCCTCAAATTAAGTTCATATTTAAGCGCTGGTCCATTCGCCAAGGCTCAATAACATGGCTTCGTCAAAACACACAAACCTGCACTAACCTAGAATAGGTTATTGCTTACAGTTACAGAATATGTTTTAACTTGAAGTAGTTATCGGAAAAAAATGCAAACTATTAAGTACTGGTCGAGAAAGATTAACATTATTTACTAACATAGTATTAAACATGTTTATGAACACATATATGCAGTAGCCTAGGGCTAGAGTAAAACTTACAGAGAAAACCAGTCGAGTTTGCTTACAAACAAGACAAGCGATTTTGTCACGTAAAATTGCAACACAACTAAATCAACTCGTTTTGACTATATCTTTTTGCACCACATTCCTATTCTTTATCTGCTGCTAACCTTGACATAGTCCATTAAAATAACCACCAATTGGGTGACACTGCTGGTCTCATGCCCAATCAATCAAAATAAACATTTTTTTCATCACCACATACTGCTTTACAAATCACTTACGCAGCTCATGATCTCTATGACGAAATAATGACCTGTTTGGTCACGCGCCAAGATTTTGCTTAAATATTTCGCCAAACATGGTAGCGTGCCTCAACCTCAAGCCGAGGCACTGTCCGAGGGCGGTCGCACAGTTATAGACATCTCCATAAAATTGCAAAACACGAACAACTTACAAACCAAAGCGGTAACGTGACTCCAAGGTCATCTCAGTTCGTAGTGGAGCGTATGCTAAACTTTATCGAGGAAGTAGGCTAGGCAAGTCAGGCTCACGTATTCATTTATCAACACGTCCATGAGGGTGCATCGAAGGTAAAACTATCTTCTGTTTTAACACCAACAAGCGACAACGTAGATTAAACAGCCTAATGTTTTTCCACAGCTAAAGGTTTTTCATGAACGTATCCAGCGTGTTACGTGGTCGTAGGCTCACAGCAAATTGTGACGTTTGGAGTGAAAACTGACGTAATGAATGCATTATGCTGTCCTATATAAAGGATAAAGTGAATTTTGAAAACAACAAAAATCACAGCGCGTCACAGGCGTGATTCTACTTAAATATGATCGCTTTCTACGGCATGTTTTAAAACTCCAACAAAACCTTAAATAGTTAAAATCAAGTTTTTGCATATCCATTCTCCTAACCTAACCGCCAATCTACAACAACAAGTTGCGTGACCTGCATACGGTGAAATAGTCACTTCGAAAAAGTAATGGTATAATCCATATAAACTTTGATTCGCGTGGAATTACATGCAGTCACGAGAAATTGACTTCTATATCAATTCGAAAAACTTTTATTTCGATAAAAAATCATTAATTTGTCTGCTGGATTTTTGTGTGATTGTAGCGCTGGGTTCGTAGTGATGGGATCCGTGTTCGATACCCAGCGGCGATACCCTAGTAGGCTAATGCCCACAGCAAGGCATCAACAACACTTGCTCTTATTCAGTGGTCCATATGAATAGTTCCAAGTTCGGGAAATACGAGAATGAAAAAATCAGTAAAAATGCGTCCGTCTGAACTTGTACAAAGACAAATTGCATTTTTGGGACCCGAGCGATAAGGAATTATCGCCGAGTATAAGTCGTGCAAAGAATTTCTTTAAATCGAAAAAAAGATGGTGATATCATACCATACCAGCGTTATAGCCTTACAATATAAAATTATATCGAAACCAGAGCAAACAAACTACTACAAACCAAACGTTACGCATCGGTGTAATTCCGTGGTCACCATTTCCATTTAGAAAATTAAAAGAGTATTTTTAGAACAAAAAATAGCCCTAATTATTTACGTAGGCTACACCAAAGTAAAAGCTAATGCATATTTAATCACTTCCACAGCACATTGAACCATTTATCTGTTTAGAGAAAAACATCGCTTCCTTAGATATCTATCAAATGCTTGTATATGTTGTGTTATAAGCACGTTATAATAGTGGAAAATTATCACTAGAACTGTGTACTTTCACTTAAATAAACAATAGACATAGCCGTATAGGCTTCTATAATTGCATAATTCAAATAATTATGTGATTTGACTTCACACAACTCGGGCTATCAAGCTGTAGTAGCTTAAAGCTTATTAGATTAGGGCTTTAAGGTCTAACGGTACCACAAATGGACTTATATACTATAAATATGTGTAATCAAGCCACGCAAAATCTAACCAAAAACGTCTTACTGAAACCGTTTACGCTAGGTTACTAAACCATATATAGGCGTAGTTGTAAACAATTAATATTGCTTTGAAGCCAAATTATACCCTGAAACTTATTTTAATGCAAATGATCAAGAAGCGTCTTCTCATATAGCAAATAAACTTTTACAAAATACACAAGTAGCAAAAACTATGGTTAAAGTACTTCTGAACGTTTTCTGTCGATCCTGTTGAAAGAATACGTTCGTATAGCCTAAATGTAAGCTATATCTGAAACCACCAATGCAATATAGAGCGGTTGGCGACAGATTTTTTGTCATGAATTCAATTCCGAATTTCAACCATATAAGGTCTGCATTCGCGTTTTTTCTTTTATCCAAGCAAACCAACCTGTGCGAAATGCACCTAAGCTCATAAAATATTCAGCAGCAAGTCCTAAAAGGCGGATGTCTGGGTACCAGTAGCCTCCCAAGAGAATAGACTCTGACCGTTTCCACAGATAAATTGCTTAATTTCAACTCTGAGAAACAAACATATAGATAGCATCGGGAACCGTTTTGTTCAGACAGCTATATATACAATCTCGTCGAGTCAAAGTTAGGGATGTCGAGCGTGAGAAATTTGCAATTTGCGCAAAACATGCATTCTCCATAACAGTCTGTCCTGTTATTAAGATTTAGAGTAAGAGCATACATTTAAATTTACTATTTTCTGGCGGGTGGAAATGTAAGCAACAACGCCGTGTCCTAGTCGTGTAATCTGTAACTCTCGGAAATGATCACGCTTTCAAGTCTCGTTTAATTTAAAAGTTTCACACAAAGACAAACCACTTAAAGTCGTTTTCAATTTACACAAAAAGTCCTCCACAATTCAAGTTCTATAAAGCTTTTTGTAATGTTCGAATGTAAAACCAATCCAGTCTATCCACATACTATTATAGCTAATAGAAGAACCGCAAAGCCGAAAGAACCAAAAACGGCTCTAAAATATTTCCTGTAAAACTCGAAAACAGTAGGTTGGCTGCTGCAGCGAGACCTCGTGACCACTGAACAACAGACTAGTACAATCACCAGCTTTGTAGTTTAACATCCAAGACAGGTTATTTTAAAGGAAATGTGTTGGTTAGATATTAAATCTTTTTAAACGGCTGAGAACTTTTCATACAGCACGGTATTGGGCCCGTTGTAATGGTATAAAGCAATGACAAGCTCTCAGTCTTCGATATAATCCCTCACCTCACAACGCTAAAATGCTTGACATACCTCAACGCTAACTCACTTTGTATTAGTAGTCTATACGTCGTTGCTGGATTAGAGTAAATTAATTACGTTATTTACGTTTAAGACACTGAGTGTTTTTCATTGCATATGACTGTGAAAAAAACAATAACGAAAAATCTAATTGTTAGCTCTGAGCTATTAATAAGGTAATTCTCATACTTGGTGTGAGGCAATATTATTTTCTACAGAGAGGTGTAATGATGATTGCGTCATTATACTCTGTTTATATGTCACGCATTTCAACCTGGCGTCTGCTCTTTAACTGCATCGCAGTTTCTTCCCAAAAGAATAGAACTTGTTAGCGACACAGCGGGATCCAAAATCGACAAATAAAGACAACTCCCATACGACAACACATTTTTCTTCTGTTGTCTAACTACCTCTTATCTACGAGTTCCACACGTAGACTACTTTGCTTCTGAGATCAGCGGTGGTAAACATAATGATTCACAAAAGCTATATTTCTATCATCTCAGATGACGTCACATCTCAAGTTACTTTCTCTTCCATTTGACATCAAACTGCCACCATACTCTCACGCGGTAATAGAGTGGTCAAATGAACAGAAAAAATTGTGTTGTAGGTGCGCAGTTCTGCAAATCTTCAGCAAAGGCCTAATTCAACGACGCACCACGGCTGCCAGCTTGCGGTGGTGAGAATCTGACCAGGCTTCTAACAGTTTTCTATGTTTCATCAAAAAGGTTTAACTTATCAAAGAAGCGTCTTGCACGTTTTAACCAATACCAACTTCTATATATTCTGATTGTAAGTAGCCTTACAGCTTGGGAGGCATCCCAGCATGGTAGTAGCAGATAAGAAACCTTCTAAAAGACTGGGAGCGGCCTCTTCCTGTAACTGCACGTCAATCAAAATTTCATAACCACGTTGTTAGCACTGCAAAATGGGACCCAATAGGTTTACAGCCCTACACTACCTATAAAGACGAATAAGAATTAACAAAACATCAGCGCCTGAGTTCATTAGTTTCACAAAAACACACCAGCCGCATAAACATGTTATGTTAAGACTTTTGTTGAATTGTTCTGAGCAGTCAAACAGCAGGCTACTCATGCATTTGAGCTATAAACACCAATAGGTCTCCAAAATATTTTTGGTAGTTTAAGTTACACATTAGCCCACTATACCAATCTTGACGTTCTTCGTATAACACTCTATGCAAATCATGCATTAATCTGCAGAAAAATATAACTTACACGCAAACGCACATATATCCTTCGTTTCGTTGCTTAGCTTACTGTATTAAGAGAATAACTGATTGAATATAGATGGCATAAATGCAACTGCAAGTTCGTGGCTTTTGTGCTTTAGTCGAATCATGTAGTAGGAAATTACGTCACATTTCATCGAAAAATGACATAGTGGGAGCCTAGTCCAGCCAAGTAATTCGTTGGCCTAGTGCTTGTCGTTTGATTACAAGGCAGTTATTACCATTTTTATGTATTTCAATGTTTATTTTTCGCCATTAACTCTGCGGAGCGAAAGTTATGTTGCTATCCGTTGTAGTTATATGCTAACGAACAATAACTTTTGTAACATAATTTTTAAAGCTTTCCAAAAAGCTATCAGTATGGAGTATTTTGAAGATACCGGAGTTTGCACCTTTCTATTCAATAGTAACAATCCGAACTCAATCAAGCATAGTCTGCTAAGAATCAGAACTAAAGTTGTTTCATAAAAATACTAAGGTTGTTTGCTGTTTGGCTATAGCTAATATAGTGTTTTTATTTTGTAGATATTACAATAGTCTGTTTTGCTTCACCATACAGATTGCTAGGCATGGCTCTGGCCTGCTATATCAATATGTAATGCAAATGTACATACACTTTGTTACGATTTTTCTCACCGCTAGACGACAACAAAGATTCGCAGCAAATTTTCTTACTCTGAAGCACAACGCCCCCAATGTATTGTTTTGATTTAGTGCTTGAGTTTAAATGACAGTAGATAGAAGACTGTTGGAAGTGGTTCGGAATGTAGATGATTCGCCACTGCCAACGAAATAATGTAGTATAGGATACTATACTAGGCTACTTTAGAGGGTTATGCGTTGTAGTAAAGACCTAGTCTAGGTAAAACAGCAGACTGCACGCTGGTTAATCAAACAAACCAAGTTAAATCAGTCTATAGATAGAACTTAGCATGTGATCGTACCGGTATCCTGCTGAGTCTTCGTGCTGTTTTCTAGACTGTAGACTACCGGTTCGCCAGGACAAGTAGTAGCAGTAGAGCTTACTGATATATACAGTCATGTTGTCAGTTAATAACAGATTTTGTAGTTATAATACGCGTCAGCAGCCAAATTGAAAGCCTCTTATTTTAGGCTCATGGTTCTGTAGTTAAATGTAGGCCAGGACGAATATAATTAAGCAATCAAATCGGTTTTTAGCCTGCTTAAAGCACTCGCAATAAGACATTAGACTTTGGTGTTTCAACTGTTAAATGTGAAAATAGACTGTGTAGTCAAAAATAAACTACAGATTAGACTGCAGACAATTTCTGAACTCGTAGGTGTAGTTGGAACTGTTTGTTACTGCAGTATAAGCCTTCCACGCTCAGCCTTTGTAAAAATGTACTGTAAATAGCCTAGATTGAAACAGAAAAGTGAAACCTGAAATCTGGTGGATGCAATCCAGCGCTATAGGTTTTAAAGGACAATAAATTAAAAAATTGTTTGGTTTAAAATGGACAGAACACAGCCATCTCACTGAGCTAGGCCAGAAAATATTGAAAATAAGAAAATACCAATGATTTTTTTGGTATTCTTTATTAACAAGAAAAACTAATTAATAAAATTGTGACATCAGATTGCGAATTTATTCAGAATGATAATGCTTTTATTGCTAACTTCAAGCATTTGTTTATGGAATGACTTTAAAATATGTACCTGTGTAATATTTGCAACATTTTGGTTTATATGCAGATAAAATACTGGTAACACAAACAAGTAATGCAGAGTCCTGTTTATCACAATCTTATTTGAAAACGACAATGCTACCTGCTGCAACTTCATCAAATCAACATGTCATTGCTACAGGCATGTAAGCCACCAATTATGAATCAGCCACCCAATAACTTTAATTCAGATGACATTGTTCCAAATCCATTGCAACATCCCCAAGTTACCTTGCGTTCCTCAGCCTCATCATCGAGAGGCCAATCAGCTGCAGCTCGCCGAAGGAGTTTGAATATTTCCCATTTCAATGCTTTGCAAAATGCAGTTTCAAACTTGGCTCGAATTGATGATTTTCATTTGGAAGAGCTCGGTTATGGATTCTTTTCTGATGTATTTAAGGTATCTATGGATGTGTAGTTGTCCACTAAAATTTAATTCGTAAAGACGTTGTGGCTTATATAGCGGAACACGTGTAATGCCTCAATGTGTATAACTAATCATGCAGCTCTTTATTTAGTATTTGTCCAGATGATAAATTGTGCTTGGGTTGCACAAAGACATACAAAATGTGGAACTTGCTAGGCTTGTTGTTTTCTTGATTTACTACAGCTCATCAACTACTTCTCTGAAAGTTGCATGCACAGCATTTGCATTCTTGTGAAAAGATTGCGAATAGTTCCCTAATGCTGTTGTTTCTGTTCTTAGTTAGAATATAGCACACTGCTGTGTTCAAATAATTTTTTGTTAGCAAAGTAGTAAAATTTTTCAAGCTTACTCTATTTGTCATGTTCCAGTTAATTTACTCCCCAAAAAATTAAGCATATGTGTGCAGTTATTTAAATTGTTCCGGCACTTTATATGTATGAATTAGTCAGTTCAAATAATGTTCCACAAAACACTAAGACAGGTTTATAAAGATAGATTACAGTATTTATTTTTATTAGTCACCTGAAGGCTTCCTGACCAGGGAGATTTATGAATGAAAAAAATACCATATTAATTTATGAATATATTAAGCGAGCCCCTTATTCAAATACAATTCCCGTGTAAAAAGTATTCATATATTATTTATTAGCTGCACTTACTGCATTATGAATAAGTCATTTACCTTGGTATTAACATTTTTAAATAAAGCTCATTCATATACTGTATATGTTACCCTATATGTTGTTTATAGTTATAAATATGTGTTTGGTAATTGCTAGTGAAAGTGGTTGCTAGGTAAGGTATAATTACTGAATTACAACTGACAGATAATTGTATTTTACGCATATTACATAAGTCAGTATTTTATAATTTATCTCTGCATGATATGCTGATAAACCACGAGTATTTAGTTACACTAGTAGGTTTGCAATCCTCCAAGAATGAATTCCACAGCGAACCATGTTACTAATGAAATTGTGTAAGACCAGGTTGTCCTGCTATTCTTTTTCGCACCAAAAATTCCTGTTGGTTTTATCTTCTGCATTAAGTTGATTTTCCATTCAACAATTTCTCATCATATGTACTGATATAATTGTGAATGGGCAGAGCAACTTGGCGGCATAGGACTTAGAGTAACTTAACCTTATTTACGATTTTATCATTTGTAGTGATGTGTCTTAGCGTGGGAAAAAGTCTATTAGCATTATATACAAAAGCCATTGCTGGAATAATCGATCAAGCTGCAAAGTGATCCATTAACAAAGTACCATGCATGCCAATAAAAGTGCTACCGATTTAGGTCAATGGGCGAATTTAATTCAGAAGACAGAATTGCTTACGCGTTTTCCGCCTATGCACCCTCTACTCGTTATCTGGCGTGCAACCTGTTTTCACAAGCTGATTGGTATCAATTTTGCTATTATTTGCTGTACTCATTCAACTCATTATTATACGTACCCTCGTTCCCGCAAATATTGTTGTCGTCAGCAATGGTAAAGTGTTTACAATTTTCAAAATTATTTGCCACTAATTTTGGATTCTGTTTTTCGAAATCCTGTCGCAAATAGATTTGTGGCGTGAATGTAAATAATTTTTAAGTGGGTCGTAAATAACTAAATACTATGATGTTTCTACACTACCGTTGTGGGAATTCCTGTAACATTCGAGATTTATGACTACGGTAAGCTTTGCTTCGAAAACGCAGTCTTGTGATGTACGCCGGCAGCTTATTTGCTAAACCGCAACCTTTCCGACGACATTTAGGTGTCTGAAAACGTCAGAAAATGCGACAATTTACGCATTCAATGCAACCTGCTATGCAGTGTGTCGTTTAATTGCATCATGCAGTTGTGCTTGCAACAGTCGTAACTATATTTGTTGGTTGTGTTCGTCGACCGTCATTACGCCAATTGTAGGCTAATTACGTCATAACCTTTTTGCTTTTGCGTGTATTTGTGATAATTGCTCTTCGCTTTGATGACATTTTACCGCGTTCTTAATTGGCAATTGGTGCTTCGACTCTTGTTCTAGGCGGCTGAAATGAGCAAATGAAATGAATAAGATGATAAATTGGCCGCCTATTGATTCAAATTCAAAAAAATTGAAAAATACCATCAAAAGATGAAATATAACCAACATCGTGTTTAGTCAAGATGGAAAAGATATGAGAAGTTATTGCGTTAATGTTATTATTCAGATCATTTTGAATTTATTCTGGTTCTGATTTTTTGCTATTATTGATAAAAACACGGCCCTACTGAAATTCTATTTGTTCAAAAGACAAGCAAGGAACAATTAAAGACTCGATTGCTTTTAGACAACGGAGAGCAGGAGTTAATTTGTCTGTAACTGAAATGTCGTTATTTGTTTACAACTTTTTGTTCTTCATTGACGCAGTTTTACATGTCGCCTCCAGCGTCCGTTCCTCGATTGTTTTACGGTCATCAAAGCAATGATCGGGGTGTTTACAACCTTTCAGTTCACTGAACCCACAAACAGCGGTACCAGGCCTACTGGCTTTATCAAATCGCCAAAGACTTATCTTTGAATTACAACCGGTAAAAGCGCTTATTTCTTTTTGTAAAGGAACCGATAACAGAGGGTGTTTTTCTCCCTAAACGCTGCATCCGGTGAGTTACTAGTTTACTAATCGATCGCAGGCCATGTTTGATATGGTTTGACCTTAAGGGGATTGCAAGGGCTGTATCCTGCCAACCACTTTGATCCGGTTATGTTTGCCCTTAGAATATCGATGCGCGTTCATGGTTAACTCCAACACAAAGGCCATCTCTTGTAATGCCGCGTTTTCCCAAATTGCTCGCTGTGAAATGGAGCGTGTGCGTCAAATATCCTTTAAAGAATGTTTTTATTGGATGAGTTCTTAAGTTTTGACAAGTGTTTATTGCTGAAACCAGAATTAGCAAAATTTCACGTCTACTCTGCAATACGCCGGTTGTTCGTGCTATTTGCCCCGCTGGTAACAGCGGCTCCTGATATTTACAACGTGCTGTGGTATGCGATTACTGTTGTTAGGGTGCATGGCTCTGGTCCAAATACCTGCAGCCATTTGGTTGCAGCGATTGAGTTACCGGAGTTCATTCTAGTCATTTGATTCGTCACGCGCAAGAAATCACTGCACGGTTATTTGTCACACGCGCTTGCATGCTGCACACGCATTCGGACTGAATTAATCTGCACAGATTGTGTGTAAAATGTGATCGATTTCGTCAGAGCGTTGTTAGTTATAAATCCTTGGAGCTTGTGTAGTCGCTATGCGTGTATCATCCGTTGGGTCTATTTCTGTTGCATTGCCTGAATTAACATTACTTAATTATAGCTCAGTAGTTTTACGCACTCTGACATGAGTGTACGCACATCACACAAGCAAACTGACAGCAACGTTCAGCTTCTCCTTTTGGAAATATTTTATGACAAATTACCCTTCCGGTCGTCTATGAACGAGTTCGATGATCAAAGGCATAGAAAATTGAATAAGTACGTCTTGTTGACATACGATCGACCCATTTAATTCTATCAGTGAACATTAAACCTGTTGCAGATGCCCTTATGCTCTTTGTATGAGCTTGACACTAACTTTCGGATAATTTCTTACGTTTTTTTCTGTGTGAGGACGTTGGATTTATGTTTTCCTTTGTATCATTTTCATTACCAGTGATAATCCTGCTATGTACAGTTGTTGGTTTTCGGTTTCTTGTTTTTGTTTTCAACTCGAACGGCTTGCTCGGTATTTTCTTTGAATTGGAACCCGTTGCTTGGACAAAATAGTTTCACTTATACGTGGTACTAATATCGGAAATACACATAATTCCTTATCTTTACTGTGGCTGTATTTTCTCACGGGACAATAAAAATGCCTGTTTAATTATTTGTTCGGTTGAAATAAGTTTTCGGGTGGAATTTAATTACTCGAAGTCGACAGTCACAAATCTTTACACGAACCTACCTAATCGTGCTCCGATATGATTTACTTAGCGCAGTGAACAAACATTTCATGATTGATTTCAAGCTGGAGCTAGTCGGCAGTTCCTTTCGTAATTAATGTCTCAGAGCGCAATGATCGTGGAAAGTGAATGGGTGAAGTACCATGGCTGTGTTATATTTGCATGTCGTAAAAATCCAAATACTTTACTAGGGGAGGGAGTACACTACTGTAAACATTTCGCATTCTTTTGGGGGTACGCACGGCGTTTCCTGAAAGAACGTTCTGGCATTATCAAGAATTTTTGCTGTGAAAACACTCGACGCCCCGGTCGTCGCTGGGAAAGTTGAGGTCATATTTGCGTTGCATTGTTTCCCAAATTTATTTACCATGGTCGTGTATTATAATCCCAAGTAATGCCCTTAATGGATCACTTTAAACTGAAGTGTGAACCGTGATTGGACAAATCATCTTAAATACATAATTCACGATTCACGCCATTTCATTCGTACTAGCCCAAGTCATTTCTGTTTAACGACTTCAATAAAGTGAAGTGGCGTATTTAACCGTTTAGTTCAATGAAACCGAAACAAACCAAGTTATCGCCTTCATAAACACAAGGAAGCACTTAAAATCAAAGTTCTTAGGCGTGTTATTCTCAGGACAGTTAAAATTCAAACCCTGCTGTTCCTATGTGTAGGTTACGCACAAGTTAACCGGAAAAGTTATGGTTTTGAAACGGAACAAAGACACGAATACAAAGATGAACATTCTCCGCGAGGTCCAGCTGATGAACCGACTATCCCATCCAAACATACTCAAGTAAATATTCGTCCGTTTTATTTCATATTTACAGTATATCACCGGTGCGTGGGATTTATAACCCTTCCAAAATTAGATTGGCTGGTTACGCCGTTCGACCGTTGAAATTTTGAAGATTATCCTGTAATCATAAATGTATAACAAAGTCATATATTCATTCTCACACGTAATAATGCCTTCATATTCGTTTAGGTTCAAGGGCGTGTGTGTTCACGAAGGGCAACTACATGCCTTGACTGAGGTAAGTGGGTTGAGTCAATGTTTTCCCATGCCCAGCAATGTGAAGTTCTCGTGTTTACCTGCATGAAGCGTCAGTTTCGACGAACCCACGCGACCCTCCATTCCTTAATCTCATAATGCGTCTAATACATGCGCCACTCACTATATCATGCTCCTTTTATTGTAGGATGTTTTACTTCCTCATGTAGAGGAAATGATTTCCTGTAGCGTGTGAAATGAGCCTAGCGCCCACATTGTTTAAATGGTTTCTTCCAAAATACCATTTAACGGACGCAGAAGATATGTTTAATAAAGTCTATTTTTGTACAGTACATCAACGGTGGTGATCTGGAACAAATGCTTACGAAGCAAAACGTCTTTTTAACTTGGAAGCATCGGGTTCAAGTCGCCCTGGACGTAGCGCAGGGCATCAACTACCTCCACACCACCGGCATATTTCATCGAGATTTGAGTGCCAAGGTGAACAGCACTTAAAGTAGCTTCCTTTGTTCTATGACAGCTTCACATTCTTTCCGTATAGGCTTGATCCCTGTGTCAATGAATGAGTTTGAAGTAGATCTAGTGCATTCACGTCACGTTGCTCGAATGCAGCTCATCGTATTAGAAGCTCGTTTTATTTATAAACCTGCAAGTCAAGCTGTCCCACTCCATTCATTTATCTTATCATTTTTGGTTGGGTAAACACGAATTGTGAATACTAATTTAGAGATTAATTCAATTTCCCATTCATATAGGGAAACTCCCCTTGGTATACAGGACGTATTTATAATAATTTGCATGTGAAGCACTTGCTGCAATACCAGACGTGCCATCATGAATGCAGTCAAATGCCACTTGCATGTACTGTTACCCACAATTCTATTTAAATAGCGTATGGCCTATGACTTCCATATAGGCGTAGTTGGCCCGCATGACCGCTTTAATTGCGTAAAATGCGATTCATGCGAGCCTGTCTGTCTGCTAGATTTTTCAATTATTGCGCTGAAAAACTGATTCTACCCAAGCGCAGGCAGATACACAACAAGTAAGACTCTTACGTCGTTTTATTAAGACGCTTTACCCATGCCATGGTGGATCCTGAACGATCCAAGTTTTCCAATGAACCTCGTTTTCCGGACCCGATCGACATTTTAACTTGATCTATTACCACAAAGCTTGTTTCCTGCAGAATTGCCTGATTCAAATTACCACCGGGAAGCACGGACAGAAGAAATACACAGGAATTGTGGCAGACCTGGGTCTTGCTGAGAAGATCCCCGCAACCCCCGAGGAGCAAAAGAGTCTTAACGTTGTCGGAACCCCATATATTATGGCGCCTGAAGTGTTGAAGAACAAACCCTATGACGAAAAGGTAAAGGAATTTTCTAAAGATCCATCCACAATTCTCTCTGTGTATTCGCTGTTGTCGTTTTTGCTGGTGATTGCTGAATACCAGGCTATACTTTTGTCAGTTTCTATTCATGGAAATCTTAT
The DNA here is from genome assembly GCF_947623445.1 of Clavelina lepadiformis. Lineage (NCBI taxonomy): Eukaryota > Metazoa > Chordata > Ascidiacea > Aplousobranchia > Clavelinidae > Clavelina > Clavelina lepadiformis. Next base: position 3,213,650 of record NC_135244.1, on the reverse strand, counting down.
CATTTACAAAGGCTGTTGTATATATTATGCTGTTATGTTAAGGGAATATGCTATGAGCAACCGTTATTGGTTCTGTCTTCTCGCTACAGTCTTCTTTATTCGTAGCTTTCCTTTTAAACGTGCATTTAAAATTAATAGCGCAGCATTAAAGGCTGCTCCTGCTTCATAAAAGCTTTCACGCTTGCAGATGTAATTCAATTGCAAGCAGGGATTAATTCACAATCTTAACAACTGTATGTCCAGGCTGATGTGTTCTCTTTCGGACTCCTCATCTGTCAGCTGGTTGCTCTTGTCACGTCGGATCCGGAGGAATTGCCGAGAAGAAATGATTTTGGACTCGCCGAGGATCTCTTCCTGAAGATGGCCAACAATCCCTCTCCCAGGAACAAAAGTCCGGATGCCTCCACACCTCCACCCAAGGAATTTCTTCAGTTGGCTTTCGGCTGCTGCCAGGTAAATTATTAACCAATTTGGTCGAAAGATATTATGTTCTCATCCATGATGTATATATTATTTATCACTTCGTTTGTGTTGTTATCTATTGTTATATATCGTTTGTATGCTCGTATTCGTTGCTTAATACAAGTGTAGTAATGAAACCTCGATGGAAATTCCCTTTGGCGTTCCGTCAACCATGTTATCTCCCATTAGTTGATAGGGGGAGCCGGATATTTAGACAAAACAATGCGTAAATTTAACCATTAACTGCTGTCAGTTGCTCCAATTGTTTGCGAACAATATGCTTATGTCTGTAAATAGCAATGCGTCACGTTTGTCACTTTCGCTTTGTAACGTTTTCGAAAACTGTAAATCAATTTGGACATTCTTCAGCGTTTTCTTTCGTAGCACGCAACCGCAAGTGAAATATTTATAGAACTCAAATGTAGGCGGAGTTGTCTTTGCCAAATATTAGCCCCGCGATAAAGATCGAAATACCCCCTTTCTGTTAAAATGTCATTCAAGTTGAGATCGATTAACGGTCCTCAGATGTTCATCCCGACTTGTTGTAATGGCAGGAGATTTGTGACAAATGCAAGACCTAATTTTGGTCTGACTTTGCATTGTATGTAACTTGTTAACCTATTAACATTATAACCTGTGTGTAATCACTAATCAGGTCTGATTTTGTCTTATTACATTGCTTAGATCGATCCCACAAGCCGTCCATCTTTCAAAGAGATCGTGGCGAAGTTAGAAGATCAACTTAAGAATTTGAAGCGCAAGAAAGTCTCGAGGTCACTCTCCCATAAAGGTAGCTACAACGGTCGCAGAGTGAAATAGAAAATAACGACCGCTACTATAAAATCCAAACAGCGCACAACGCTTTCATTTACAAGCGAAGTTTTGTGTTGTGAAACTTGAAATTTATTGTTCCGAACAGCGTGGAGCGACTTCACTGCTTTTGTGGGCTATTGTACCAAATTTATCGGAAGATTAATAACATACCTGTATGATAATACTTACTGTGGCTATGGGAGGCTTTGGTACATTTTATAACGGTAATGGGCCACACATCGTGCGCTGTGGGCGTGATTGTTACAATGTACTTCGAATACGGAATGTTGATTACATCATCGGGCATTCGAAACCTTTTCAAATTATGTGTCATACTCGACAGAAATGGGTCATTCTGAGTGTATGTATCATTGTTTTACTGTAGTGACATGACACCAGCCCTGTAGACAGAGGCCATTCTTAATTAATATATACTCAACAATGTAGTAAACCTCTCATGTATTTGATGTCAAATGTGGAACGCATTCAGGATAAGACGTATCATTTTTCATTCTCACATATTTTGGTCTATGTTCACGTTCTACTACAATGAATCAATGTTAGTGTTTTCCCTACATATCAAGGTGAATGCTAAACTATCTAGCATCCTGTTATGCGGCAATTCAACGAGCGGCGCATACACAAACATACTTTACATATAGTCACTGTTCACACAAAATAGACGCGCCGAAAATATCTTTTTTTCTAGGAATGCGTTTGGGCCCGTTTGGCAGCGAGACATAAAATATGAACTTATTCAGAAACCACGCTGATATTGTTGTTGCAAATAGAGAAAATCATTGTTCTGTAGGCTTATATACCGCAAAAATAACTACACTAAATCAACATGATTGTGATCAATGCATGTGTTTGCAATGTGGACAGTTTCACGGGGCCTCGCTCGTCATTCTCTTAGCTTGTAACAGGCCGCGCTGTTAATTGTACTATAAATAGCTTATGCTGCAATTTTCCATCGATCAATCACGATCATCCTTCCTGTTTGCGATGCTTCTTGAAAACTTTGCAGTCTGCAGACGTGTCTTCAGGCGATCCTCGCACATTTAAAACTGTAGTAGCTGTCGACGTAACACCGCTTCACATCACGGAGGCTTGCATACTTCTTTTTCGAACATGTTGGACGCATGACATGTCCTATTAGTTATGAGCAGCGATATTAAGTATGACATGTTTTCGCACCAAAAGCTAGGAAGTGCGCACATACATGCACGACATGGTGCTCTTATACAGCACTCCGTTTGGTGATTCACGTCGCTTTTTTCAGAGAATTTCGAAGACAAAAAAATGACTATTTAGAACGTTGCATGATTTTTCGCTAAATCGCTCGTTTGATTAAAATTGGCCCGATTACAAGTCTTTACAAATTGCATCATAGCATTTAGTTTATTTTTAGTTTTATTTGCTTTGTTATTATATATTTTAGTATTTTATTATTATTTATTGTCTGTAAGTAGTATATTTCGGAAGCATTTTGCATTTTTGAGGGATTGTTTCTTGATTTAAGTTTTTCTCATTCTAGACTTAAATTGATTGTTTTGAATGTATTAAACTTAAAACGATTAATAAATTTCTCGTTTTTCCATGTTATTTATCCTGGTTTTCGTTATTCGAAGTTTGCAAGGACGCAAGACAACAATACGAGCAGTCACTCCAATCCAGTACTCTTCCACGGAGACGCGGAGTCAGTGGAATAAACACTCAGTGTACGCCTGCGCATGATGAATCGAGCGATGTCGGAGGTCAAGCAGGAAGAAGACCAAAGGTATCTTTTGCTCTCCGTACTCGTTGGAGGACATATGGCATATTTAATGCAGTTTTTATTTGAAATAAATTGGTAATTGTCAACGTTGGTAACAGCAATCACAAACTGTTAGTTCTCAGCCAAACATTAAAACTTTGCGGTTTGTGTACCGCGTACATTAAACACGTACAGCACCATCCATGCCCGATTTGACGGATGCGGTCGCTGGGAAATCGGTTGGGTTTCAAAAATCTTTCGACTTTTGTTGCATTTACAACCAAAACTTTGCGCAAATATTTTTCTACTTGCATTGAAAGATACCGACTTCTCCTATTGAAAAGATAACATTTAATAAGTTATTAATAGATCAATTTTGGCACGCAGAGAAATGCCAGACAAAGGAAACTTTCAAACCGATAACGACTCGTCCTATTCTACGCTGTAATATGTCACATGTTGCAACTTTGCAAAGCAAAGCTGAGTTATTTATTACTCTAAACACATCATTTATCTTCCAGCTACCGTCCACCGGCAGCAGGCTGTCACGAAGTTTCTCTGATATATCAAGGGAATTACTCAGCCATGCTGCCAATATAGTCGCTTCCTCTGATAACTTTGATGACAACTTTGCCATCGGGGACAACGATGTTTTCTCAAACCCATTCTCCACTCTTGATGTGAGTAGAATATTTTGTACAAAAATTCTTCTCGGACTTTTTACTATTTCGATTCTTGTCTGTTCTTACGTTTCTGGTGTTTATTATTTGATGAAAATTGGTTCTCAACTCTTCAACTTCATTCGATTTAGGTATTTGGTAAAGTCAATCTAACGTTTTCATGATTTGGTATAATTTTGAAAACTTTTTCTTATTCCTAATGTTACGTTTTATCTAGAAAAACAAATGCAACTTCATTGTCACCTTTACCTAATTTCTTTTTTTTCGCAAAAAATGTCTCTTTCAAAATCTTTACCGATCTGGTTTGATTTTTCATGCTTCAACAGCATCTTGACGGAGGTCGAATCAAATTAACTGATGGGCCGAGTCGCGCTATTTTGGAGATGACTTTTGATCTGGCCACCTCCAGCCCCAGATCATCTGGGATGAATCCTTCCAACTCCAAGAAAAGAAGACCAAAATCTCTTTTTGGTTTGTTGTTTTATTTTCTCTTTGTGTCTAAGATTAACCAGTCAGTTATTATTTTGTATAGTTCAACAGACAATATTTTTCTGTATTTAAGTCAGTTTGTAACTGTTGTGTAACAATAGTGAACAGAACATTCATAGAAATTGATACCTGAAAACTTTCGATAAAAGCAAGGAATAAAATTTAAATTTCTTAAATAAAATTAGGAGGAGGATTGCTCCAAACTCCACCTCAATCTCCGCTGTTGATCCCATCTCCAAGTGAGAGGTTGCCTTCCTCTTCAGTGCATGGAAGCGGGCAGACGACTCCTCGCTCCAGGATCCACTCTTCCGAAGACGCGCATTCCCAGTGTGGTGAGTGCGATCGCCATCACGCCCTAAATCGTGCGATGATTTTGTCTCCAAGAGGAAACAACCTCGCATCCTGGTGGTGCGCCAGGAAGCGCACAGAAGTGATCCCCAGTGTGAAGAACGATAGACAGTCGTTGGCGTCCGTGATGTTTGTCTTGTCGCGCAACGTCCGAGTGATAAGACGCTGCATCAGCTTGCCCGATATGTCTCGACTCAATTCATTATTCCAGACTGCCGGAGATTCATCACCAAGGGTGAAGAGATTCAGTGGATCATTTTACAAGAGCGAATTTTCAAAGAGGAAGTCGTGCTCCAGTACCTCGGAGGATTTATTCGCTTTTACTCCCAGCAACACCACCCTGGAGAAAAATAAAACAGAAGATCGATCAGAGAAAAAAACTTCAACGAGCAACGATGCCGACAGGTCTGCAAAAGCAAATCTTTTGGAACTTTTTCCTGAAAGCTCTCGATCTCTATCCAGAAGCGGAAGTTTGAACCCAATCAAGGAAACCAACCTGGATGTTGAAGAAGATCACAAAGTGCAAGATGTCAGAGAGGAAATCGAAGAAAAAGAAGACACCTCGAGAAAGTCCCCTCTCTTTAAAGTTAACTCAAGTCTAGGAGAGGAAGACAACTCTTCGGTTGACGCCAATTCGTATCACAGAGCAAGAGGACATTCGTCCTCCTCTTCCGGATGTTCATCGAGTAGTTTTGTGATGTCACTGCAGACAGGTGAGATGACGCAGCAGCGACGTCGAAGCCTCCATGGAGTAGATAGAAGATCGAAGTCACATTGTCGCAAGGAGGAGAATGTCTCTTCCAACAACAATAATTACCTCGATGATGCTGGTGATGACGGCAACAGGGAAGATGCGCATGACCCCGACCTTGATAACTCTATCCCACGGAAGTCCACAAACCGAGACTCCGGCTACGAGGACATCCTTCCTGACGACACCTCGCATTGCTCGTTGCTAAGCAACAATTACAGCGACCCAAAGAATGGTAACCGCCACATAACCTGGGACATACCGGAAGAGGCCCCTCCTTACCCAGGAGTCGACCCCAGCGCTATAGTGGGGCACTATGGACACCAGATTCCACCGTTTCATAGCAGCACCGACTGCAACAGTAACAGCACCACGACACCTTACCCCGACTATCAGTGGTATGACGCTGTCAAGTGATTTGATAACGTCACTCATGAGGTCATCACACGGTTTTCAGCTCTCCGAGAACGGTAACTATGCAGTAGGCGCGAATTCATACGTGAAGGCTTTCGCGTGCCTGGCGTCATTTTGTCCAAGTTTTTTTTGCGTCCGCAGAAGCCTACTTATGCAGTATGTGTCTCTCAAACGGAATGTTATCCCAGAGTCTTCACTCATTTACACATGTTTCGTGCTTTTTGTGCGTACGACTGTCTTCATTACAAAAATATTTTGTATCTGGGTAGGAACTTTTCATTACTTTCCATTTGCGACCTCCGATTACAACTCTGAAGCTTTTCTTGCTTTGTCTTCCTGTTATTACTTAGAACTTGAAGTCTTATAGAATATATGTTTTTTCTGCCAGAAGTGTTTTCTAAAATTCGTCAACCTTAAGAATTTCCTTTTTATCGTCGCGTGTCAACTGTGTTATTTCTTTATAAGATGTACAAGTAGTTTTTATTCCGCGTTCTAAATCGTTTCTTCAGTTTTTGTTTTGCGCCGGCAGCCATCACTACAACTTGTTTGTTTTTGTTTTTGTCTGTGCAGCTTCACAATTTTTGCGTTTTCCTCATCGGAAGCCTACCAGTCACATGTTAACCGCTTTCTGTTAAAATTTTGCACATAGAGCTTTTATCCTTTGTTGCGGGTTCGGCGAAAATGTACATTGCTAAAGCGTCGTTGTAACTCCTCAATTTTTGTTCGACGTAAGTTTGAAATTCCAATTTGTGAGTCCATTAAATGTAAAAATATTTGAGCTTTTTGCCGGATTCTGCATTGAACTGAGCTGATTTTAGGTCATGTGATTTTTTTTAGAAACAACCGATCAAAAAACACTAAACAAGCAAATAAATTACAGAGATGCAAAGCTTCGCCAGCAAACGAGTGCGCAAGGCAGTTGTATCGGCGGTTGCTTTCTAACATACAGGACTTGGATCTATACAAAAGACCGCACAAGACTTCTTCAGTTGTGCAAAAGTAGGGGAGGGTGAGGTAAAGCGGACCACCTAAGGCTTAATCGTTACTATTCACTGATTTCACCAAAACATTTGACTTGTTTGTTTTGAGAGTTTACTCTAAGGTATTTCGCTAATTTTTGAAGTGCCCTTTTATTGATTGCTTGCCTTCTTACATAAAATTTTTTTGATTTAAAAGCACCTTCAATAGTCCACTTTACCCCACATGTGTAGGGTAAAGTGGACCACCGTAAGTTTTGAGTAAGCAAGGCAATTTGTTCCACATCCCAATCAATTTATTTACAAATTGTCATCATAAGCGAAGTAGTTATGAAAGTAATCGCAGTTCACCATCAATTTTTAAAAACATAATTCACAAATAAAGTTGTCATCCTCTTCATTACACCCAGAGCAGGCTTCATGCGCCCATCGCATGCATTTGGAGCACTGGATCCACGTTGCTACTACGTTCTGCATCTACGTTGTTATCACTTTCATCGACTGTGTCCTTCAGCTGCATTGATGACCTGGAAACCTTAGCTTTCCTCATAGAACGCTCTTTCGATGAACTTGTTTTACTGCTGTTGCCAGATACCACGGATTGGCTACGATTCGTTGCAGCCAACTGCTTCTTGTATGGTGAACTGGTTAAAATAGCAGTTGCACCTCTCTTAGACTTCCTCTTTTGGCGAATGTGAGTTGCTTTCGGCATAGGAAGCAGTTCAACAGGACTTATAATTGTGAAACTGGAATTTGCATCTTCAGGAGAGGACGGTTGGGCTACATCTATTGGCTGTGGGCTACATCTCCTTGGACCCTTCTTATCAGTGTCGTTTTGGGAACTCCATACTCTTTGCTTGCTTTATGGTAGCCCATTCTCTTTTCATTTACTGCCCAAATGGCGATAGTCATAGCCTCTTCGGTCCAAGATTGTTGAGTTGATGTCCTTTGGCGGTTACGAGGCATTCTACAAAACAGGATTACAAGATAAACATCACCTAATTCGTTCATGAAACTATAAACAAGAAAAAGTTAAAAGTTAAAAAGTTACCACCACTGGTCCACTTTACCCCCACCCCTTGGTTACTATTATTTTGACTGTTGGCCAAATTTTGGCTAGTCAGTAAGCGGAAGGAACCTATGTAATGCGTACGTGATACAGTAAAACTCCTTTCTACCATTCAACCAAACTTCTACCTTATGCATGTAAAATAAAATCTAAGTTACAAGACATACCTTTCAATAGATCAGAGAGTACAAAAAACGAATTCCGTGCCTTTTCTTGCCTTTTTTTCCACGTAACCTCGAATAATGGCGTGTGCAACCACGTTATGTCATGAACGGTATCCGTATCGGTATCTAACGGTATCTAAACTTAGTGGTATCCGCGCGGTTAAAAAACTTTATTAAGAAAATAAGAGTGGTGTGCCACTTTACCCCGTTGGTCCGCTTTACCCCACCTTCCCCTAAGTTAATATTATTCAGCCCAAGCTAGCTAATTAATCCGAGGTATCGGCGAAGATGCACCAAAAAGCAGGTTTAATCGATTTTATTTCAATGAAACCTTTGCGTCGTAGATTACTATGAACGAACTTCTACCGACTGAATAACTTTGGTTTTGTTTTCACAGCTTAAATTGTGATCATGACTATTATCACAGTGAGTAGGCCTACTGTACAAACCAGTGCAAGCTTAATTCTGGTAAATTTTTTTACAAGGGTGAATGAGCATCCTCCTTAACTTCACGACTCAATTCTTAATTTCACATTTTATAAATATGAACTTAACGCAAAAAGATGTTGAAGATCCACGTCCATGTTGTAAACTTCCTATCTCATTTTCTTCTGGTTGAGGGCAGCGTTGAAGCCTTTTATGAAGCAATTGCTGAAAATTTGTGTAATGGCAGCATATCGAAAACAAAGATTGTGGTTTGTTGGTGTTGGGCTTTATACAAATAACAGCAAAAATCTACATCGTTACCGCAATATAAATTCAAACAACGAACAATTCTTGCGAAAAAATACAGGCTCTGCTCAAGCGTACGTACGTTTCATACAGTTAAATTTACATGCTGCTCGATCCTGTTCGAAGATCTATAAAACTTTTTGATAAAATAAAAAGGTGCTTGTATTTAAATTTACCGTAAAGTAGAATCGCGACGGACAAGAGATTGATTTGACAAAGGCACGTAAATACTTGCTTGTGGCAAACTGGATGGTGACCCCAAGAGTTCCTAGAAAACTCCACACTGTATACGCTACTTTTTGCTCGTTTACAAAGATATCGTACACATCTAAATTAATTTCCAGATTCCAGCATATGGATATAGATAGATAAAAAGCAAGAAATTAAACAGAGATTTCTGATATGACAGTTTGTCTTTTCGATTTTGATAAATCGTTACTAACCGTTTATTGGAGATTGCCGAATACCATCAGTCAAACTGAAAGCGGAAAGCAACAAATAAACAATCCAGGAATTCCCGAGTGTAATTTCCCATTGTAAAGAAAAGATGGTCCTATCCATGAAAAAAGCGAGACCGTACGGGCAATTCCATCCAAAATTTAACGATAAGATATGAAAAGAGTGCGTTCATAAATCTGAATACGATAATCTCCACGGTGACCTGAAAAGAAATATTTATAAACTAGCTCATCTTAGAAAAGCCGAAGATGAATTTTGCAGTCACCTCGCGTACCTTGTCAACACCTTGCACACTCGAGGCGAAAGACCTAGTCAGCTCACCATAAACAAAACCTATCACCACTCCATTGCAAATTGGAAGTAGGTTGATTAACAGGTGTTTAGGTTTAAAAACAAATTTTACTATCGGAAGAAAAGCATGGAGTGTAGCGCCACCTTGAGGTTTTCTGTTGCTGCGAAAGTCAGAGAAATAAACGGTATTGAACGAGTTTCGAATTAGGACCATCCCGTTTGATATGTAAATTAAATTAAATTATTATCGTATTATAAAAATGAAACAACTTTTACACGGGGTAAGTAAACGGTCGTACTCACATTCTTCATGACTCAACCATGATTGATTATACACGAAACGAATTCAAACACTAGTTCAAAATATTTACAACATTTGAAAATGTGATTTCTTCTGAGATTGCCCTTTCGTCGGAAACGATTTTCTCACCGGATTATTTGAAATGATTCTTTTGAGACTTCAAGCCCAGGATGTTGTCCGCATGTTTGAAATTGTCTATGTCCATATCCTTGGGCAGATAGCATTACGTTTTCGTCTCGTTAGTCGACAGACAGCTTTAGGCTATATTTGATAAGGTTATTTAGTATAACACATACATATAAAACTTTTTTTTTGGAGAAGCTTGAAATACAGTTCAAAGTTTTCTAACATTTGATTTGCCCGCAAACATGTAGCTGTAGTCAACATTGAAAATAAAATTAGGCAATTAGTAAGTTACAGCTAGTGGACGATGAGCTCAGCACAGCAACGATAGAAATCTAAACCGAACTGATGAATAACGATTTCACATACCTAGAAAACGAAATAAAAATGACAATTGTTTGAAGTGTTCTAGTCTGGACTACAACTTTTTTCAAAAACTCCTGATGGCCTGAAGGTTTTATTTCTGAAAATTGTGTGATGGCCGGTGACAAGACGATATAGGAAAGGCTTCTTATGGCGTAGTATTATTGTGGCCAAATAGGGTTAGAAGACGATGAGAGATCACGGCGGACGTGGTACAACATGAAAGTTTAGGTCACTAATGGCAACTATTTCGACTTACTGTACAAAACATTTTTCAGCACTAAGTATGTATCATAGAAAACTTTTATTATGGCGCAATGTGATAAATCGGTATCCTATTAACTGCGGGTAAAAACAATGAACAGATGTATCGGCGTATCTTTGTTAAAAGCAGTTGATGTAAAATTTAAAAAAAACTTTAAGCACGTCACAAAGGATTGTGGTTATAAGACGGACGTTTCCACTTCTTTCACCTGTTCTGTGCTTGTAGATCTCACCTCTGAAACAAGCTGGCCATCTCCACTTGGCGTTCCGATTTGCGGATCGCAATGGTTGAGTACGAAATTGACTGGAAAAACGACAGATTAGTATCAGGAATGTATGTGGCAGTGCAGTAAGTTAAACATGGAACTCACAATAAGTCACAACAGCAACAAAAAGCATGACGAGGCGAATGCAGGCCTTTGCAGTCATGCATAAATTTATGTTGAGGGAGAATTGGAGGCACATTCCAGCTATTACCCAAAAATTCCAAATTACGTGTGCTATCTTTTCTTCGCCCTTGAAATTTTGTGCGTAGATATCTAAAGAACATAGCAGTGGGAAAGTTTAGAACGGTTTTAGAAGTATGTGTAATAAACAAATGGAACGTACCATTTGTTATCACTTTCCAAATTCCAGCACTGGCGCCAACTACTGGAAATAGAAGGAAGATAAGCGAAGGCACATCCTCAACTAAAAACCAAAAGATGCAAAAGAGATGTATGACTATATCCGCTAAGGAAACAACGCCGATGCAAGAAACTTGTCGCTTGAAGTTCGCTGCTGCTTTGCCGACGACAAAGGATGTGAAGGAACCCATGACGCCACTTAAAACCAATCCGAAAGCAACCTACAGAAAGTTAAGATTCAAGTTAGGGAAGTGCAAGTGGAGAATTGCGCTAGCATGCAATTGAAAGACACATAAATCACGTTGTTAACCTGGAAAAGGCCAAGAAGGCAAGAAAACGCTTGCGGAAGTTCCCCCATCACGAAAGCCATCAGCATTCCGGTGTAAATAGGCAAAAATACAACGAAACGATGATTTCTTGAAGCCGTAAGTTGCAACATCGCCTTATAGAGGTTTTGGATCCTAGCACAGCATGACGGTTTCTGCCAAGAGAAAACTGATTGAAAGTTATGACCGGGTAGTAGGAGACTCTTTGCCGACTAACAGTACCTGCGACCTCGGTCGGTGTTCGTCTGACAGGACGGGCGATGTTGGTTCCACAAAGCGTACTCTCCTTACAATTGATGGTTGGAAATCTTCATGAATGCTGGAAGACTGGCCATCAGGTTCATCCTGATTTTCGGGAGTCGATGGATGGGTGGATGGGATGGCGACCTCCTCTGCAACATCATGCTCTACAACATCATTACGAGTAACTATGCTCCTTAGCGGAATGGACTCGGCCGAAGAACGATCTCCGTCTTGCTGTTCAGCAACATCGGCATCCACTTGATTAAATTTTGTGGCGTTTGGAATAGCTAAGAAGAAGAAAACCGCCCCAAATCCGCAAATGAAGAAGAGAATTAAGGCGTGGAAGAGTTTAGTATGGCGAAGGTGGGTGTACTCGTGCACAGTGGTGTTTGTGAAATTACGATGCGGATGACAGACATAGCAAGACGCGTGGGCGATAGGATGAAAGTCGTCGATGTTGGCAGCAGTGACATGATCCGTGAAAATAAACGCGAGGTTGAGAGATACACCGGTTAGCTGGAAAACAAATATGCTTGAAAACGTGAAAACGTTACGGGTTGCATAAAAACAATTTTTCGGATGTAAATGACGCAGAAAAATGTCAGAAACGCAAACTACTAACCATGCCAAGTTGGTGAGCCATGAACAGTAACCCAGTGAAATAACATCGTGTTTGACCGACGGGGAGGTTTGCTTTTTTAGCCCATTTCTTTGCAAAAATTCCCTTCAATACCAACACGGTTGAACCGAACAACGCATCGCCGAAAGCCAGAAGTGTCGTTTCAAGTAGAACGTAGCCTGCATGTGTAAAGCAATGTCATTTTTCTTACTGCATTACCTCTTGGAGAATTTAGCACGACAATAAAATCGCAACCTTTAAAGGTTACTGAAATGAAACAATGCACTTACCGCCAGTGTAGTGGGAGATGATAAGTGCAAAGTAACCAAATACACCAAGAAAACCAACGAAAAAGGCGGTTGAAAAATCTTGTACAACGGGCACAAGAGCCGTGAAAGGCAACGAAGTGGCGTAGTATTCCACGAAACTCACCTCCCCTATAAATTGTCCATTGCAAATCAAAACAATTATCTGTCAAGTATTCACCTGTAAAAATCTACAACAGGCAAATCAGACTTAATAGAACTTAACTCACCAAAACCCTCCTGCAAGTGAAGATTAGTCACAATGGAGAACGTTCCATGCACAAGGGTGGAGACGAGAAAAACGGAGGCGTAAAAGAAAAAACACCGTTTTCTTAATTTTTCCTTCTCATAGTCGATTTCTGACGACATTTTTGTTTATTATCACAAAATGTGGCACCTGAAATACAATAGGGTTAAATGTTAAATGTAACCGTTGCATACTTAAGGTTGGTCCTTCACATAATATATACCAACACACAAACCGTACTGAACCAACTACCCTTTGAACATAACTGTGCTAATGTAAACGCTGGTATGTTAAGGTTAAAAGCATAAAAAGGAAGCGAGTATTAGTTAATTTCTGCAGTTATTTTAAAACCAAAACGAGACTTAGTTAAGTAGCACGTCAAGTATAGAGACGCGTACTAGTTTCAAGCCTTGTCATTGCACCAACATTTTTACAGCTTTTGCTGATCTTGGCAACGCGGCTTCAGTTTAAGTAGAAAAATCAAAAAATGTAATTTAGTAAAAAACGCGACACGAAATTCCTAATTAATTAGAACCCGGGTCATTTAGCTCCAAGCAAGACACGTCGCACATTCTCTAAAACAATCCAATTAAGCAATTTAGTGATAAACGTCGAATACCTCATTTATCGAGTTACTAATCGATTTAAGCTATGTCGGAAATGAAACCAGTTGAGGAATATATTTTAAACATATACAGAGTGACTGTATATAAACATTATGAAACGAAATAAACGTTTATATAATAATTAATAAAACTATGGCAACGGAGACAACAATTTGCGTTACGACCGAAAAAGTTGATGAAAGTTATGAGTTAGGTTTCAGATTTGTATCAAAATATGATTTTGGAGCAAGCTTTTCTTCAATTCACCTTGGTTTGTGTTTGCTTCATCAAAACTCATGTGATTTTTTACTTATATGGAGCCGTACATGCTAAAATTTTGCGATTTCCATGATTTTGTTGGACGTTCTGTGACATTGTTTATTTAAATCAAATATTTTTTAAACTTAGAGAAGCGTCATGCAGACGAAATCAGGATAACACGTCTGAACTCTGATGGAAACATTTTAACCGACCAAACTCTTTTATAACAAGAGCTAAGAAAGTTCTACGCATCGCTACAGAGTTGCCCCGCCAACAATGCAACACCTGACCAGATAAATTCGGTCTTATCCAAACTCGATATACCTAAGATTGATGGGAACAGCGCCGACGAACAAAGTAGAAAGATTTCAGAATCTGAATGTATAAATGTAATTAGAAGTATGGCTAACAACAAATCTCCAGGTCCCGGTGGCATTGGCATAGAGTTTTACAAAACATTTTAGTCAGATATTAAGTCACTTTTTATGGCGTCAATGGATCAATCTAGTGCCACAGGGGTAATGTCTAACTCACAGAGAGAAGGAGTGGAAACTCTTAAACCTAAACCAAATAAAAATCGATTGTTTGCAAACAATTACAGACCAATAACGCTTTTAAACGCAGATTATAAAATAATCTCCAAAATAATATGCAAAAGAATTGTAAGACGAGTTGCTAACTTAATCCATCATGGCCAAAATGGATTTATAAAAGGTTGGTTTATTGGCAATAACATTCGTATGGTTTATGATATTATTGATTACGCGGATGAGTTTGAAATTCCCGGCACCATTATATCGTTAGATATATATAAAGCCTTTGATTCCCTTCACTGGAACTTTATTTATTGATGCTGTCTCGAAGGCTACGGGTTCCAGACACAACTAATTAAGTAGGTGAAAACACTTTACTCGATTCCTAGCTTTGTTATCACAAACAACCGATATTTATCCGAAAACTTTGCCATTTGCCGCGAAGTTCGACAATTAAGGAGACCCTTTTGTTGTTTGTATTGAGAATAAAAATACTAGCATTTATGTTGCGAACTAGTACTTTTAATAGAATAAGAATGGGCCTAAATACTTTTAAAATGTCGCTTTTCGCAGACGACACATTAATTTTTTTAAAAGGTTCTCCAGCAGATTTTTCAGCTGTAAACATTATGTTAAAATCTTTGCCGAAATCTCTGGCTGTAGAGTTAATTTTGATTAATCGCAGGCGTTTTACGTTGGATCTTGGAGAAATACGACAAGTAAACCATTAGCCCAGCAAGGTTTAAAATGGCCCACTGATTCTATTGATTATTTGGGAATTATCGTTCCAGTAGATAGAGTAAATAACCAAAAACTGTTTACTATGAATTTTCACAAAAGTTTTGAACAAAATGTCTACCTCACTAAACCTTTGGACATGTAGGGGATTGACGTTGACAGGGAAAATTACTATTCTTAAACCATTAGTAATTCCAATTTTAACTTACAAAGCAAGTGTACTTCCTATTAATCTTCCGGCGACTTTATGAAGAAAGTTAAAGCTTTGTTGTACCGCTTTATGTGGAGTTCCAAATGGGAACGAATAAAACGCGAAACCTTGTGCACTAGTTATGCTTAAGGCGGTGCAAACATGATTGATATCAAGGAATATATAAACGCATTAAAAATAAAATGGATTAAGCTACTAATTGACCCTAGTGACTAGTCTTCATGGAAAGAACTGGAAAAACCTTTTTTCAGAGACTCGTTGCTTTCATGCCTCCTACGAAGTTGCCTAAAACTGTTTTGCCACTACGCTCTTTGAGATCTTCGGTAAGCGCATGGCGTACATTTGCGTCAGAAGAAATAAAGTTACTCAACCTACAAACCAAACCGCTTTTCTTCAATAAACTAGTTAGATATAAAAAGAAGTTATGCTACGTATCCACTATGGCTCGTGAAGGTATCACAGATTACTACCAACTAATTGACACAAACGGTGATTATATCAATTTTGACAAGCTTATGATTGACAATGACATTGTACCTAACATTCAACTATTCGTGGAATATGTCAAACTTAAATCTGCAATCCCAGGTGACTGGGAAGAAACTTCGCGACAAAATGACCACATCAAAAACACATTAGCATCTTTAAAACGATGCGTTATACACCATTAGAAAACATCAAAACGCAGCTACGAGTTCATTCTTCAGCGAAAAGCTACGACTGTCAATATCATACAAAAAAATATGAAAAAGAACTAGGAATTGACATACCCGAGAAAACATGGAAAGAATTATACCGCGCCCATTACAACTCAACAATTAAACAGAACTACGTTCATTTCATACTAAACTTAACCTTAAAGCTATTTTTTCCAACCAGGCGCAGTTCGCGTTTGGAGCATTAGACTCAGAGCAATGCGTTTTCTGTAGAAATAATGTTGAATCTGTACTACACATATTTATTCAATGCTCAATTTCGAAAATTGTCTGGGAAAATGTATGTAACTGGATTGCTGTGCGCTTGAGATGGTCTCATAGCCTTCAGTATAAAAACTTACTGTTCGGTATTCCTGAACTGACAATATCTTTTGGGCTTGTTAAGTGCTTATTGTTAATAGCGCGTTTGAATATATATCGGGCCAAGTGTAACAACAGAAAACCATCAATAGAGCTCTTTGAACACTTGTTGAAGGATACTGAAGAATCCGAGAGGTGTTCAGCAAAAAGAAAAAATAAACTAAGATTTCATTATAGCAAATGGGGGCTTTGCCTGCCATGCTTTTGATTTTCATTTTTTTAATTGTGCTTTGCCATTTATTTTATACTACTCTTTATTTGTTGTTTGTTGTTGTTCTTGTTGTTGTTGTTGTGGAAATAATAGAAATAAAAAAACGATCACCTAAACACCTTGACATCGTACCAACATTTTACAACCGAACTGATCGTTGTAACAAAATTTCGGGTGAAGTGAAAAAGATGTAAAAAATGCAAGTAAGTGAACAGCACGACACGAAATTCCTAATTGATTAAAGCCCGGGCAATTTAGTTCCAAGCAAGACATTTCGCACATTCCCGCACATTCGCACATTAAACAACGCAAGTGGTTTAGTTACTACTTACAACCTGCACCAACGCATTTGTCGAAAATCAAAATAGTGAGGTTCCAACTTGTTTGGTAGCTGTTAATGACGACGAAATGTTTGTGAGCGCACATTTTTAAATTTCAAATGAAAAAAATAAGTTTATTGACATCACACTTCAGTGATTCTATTTGAATAAGAAACTGAAGATGCCTTGCATAAGACGAAATATATAATACTCTTAAAACAACAAATTTCTGGCTTGATCCGACAAGTTTCGAGGACTTTTCTTCGAATACATTAACGAAGTGACAAACTTTAGCATGATTTTTTTGGTTGTCAGAAATCTTGTACGAGTGATATTGCAGGTAACAAGGTTGGCAGATGATTCCAATTTGCACAAATGTCAAATCTGTTATTCGTGTACTTACACGAGTCCGAATCTTTGTCGATTTGGCACATCCCTTGGTGGCAGAGTTAAAATCGTCATAACCAAGGTCTATTTTTGACTTTCATTGCTAAGTAGAGTTAAAAGATCAGTGTAGATGCATGAGATTTCTGAAACACCCCGTTACCAATGCCAATTATTTCATCGACTCGTTAAGCACTACGTTTGTATCATATAAAATGTTTATTATAGCGTAATGTGTTAAATCGGTATCGTATAAAATGCAGTAAAAACAATGAACAGATAAATCTGCGGATTACGTTAACAATTGATGAAAAATTTTAAAACTGGGCACGGCAGAAAGCATTGTGGTTATAAATCCAAGACGTAGCCACTCCTTCCACCTGTTGTGTGTGTGTAGATCTCTGCTCTGAAAAAATCTGGCCATCTCCACGTGGCCTTTGGTCTCGCCGATTGCCATAACAGGAAAAGGAAATAGCTAGAAAAATGAGAAATTAGTATGGTTAATGTAGGTTGCAGTACAGCAAGTTGGACATGGAACTCACCGTAAAAAACAATAGCAACAAGTAGCACGGTAAGTCGAACCAAGGCCTTGTCATTCATGGATAAAGGTATGTTGATCGAGAACTGAATGCACATTCCAGCTAGTTTCCAAAAATTCCACATGGTGTGGGCTATCTTTTCCTCGCCCTTGAAATGGTGCGCGTAGATATCTAGAGAACACAGCAACGGAAAAGTTCAGAACGTCTTGAGCAGAGGTTCCCAACTGGGGGTACGAGATTGAACATCAAGGGGTACGAAGATCGTTGGGCCAAAGAGCAATATATATATGAAAATGATGGAATTTTCCCAACATATATATGAAAAATTCCATCAGAATTTTTTTGGGGTTGCGAAGAATACTCTGACCTGACAAAGGGGTACGAGCAGCAAAAAAGGTTGGGAACCACTGTCTTAGAGGCAGGAGGTATAACAAAAAACTCGTGTACCATTTGATATCACTTTCCAAATTCCAGCACAGGCGCCAATTACTGGAAATAAAACGAAGATAAGCGAAGGGTTGACCTCAACCGTATGCCAATGGAAGCAGAAGTAATATATCGGCAGATCTAGAAGTAAAGCGAGGGCAATGCAAACGTTTCGGTCGTGTCTCCCTGGTGCTATGACAATCCCGAAGGAGAAAATGGAGCCCGCTAAGCAACACAGAACCAATCCGAGCACAACCTACAAAAACTTACGGTTCAAAGTTAGAAAATGTTAAGCCTAGAAATGCGCTAGCGTATAGTGACGAAGAAATAACGCTGTGAGTTTTTGGGGCCACTCATAAATCACGTCGTAAACCTGATGAAGGCCAAGAAAGCAAGCAAACGACTGTGGTAGTTCCGACAACACGAAAGCAATTAACATTCCGGTGTAAATAGGCAAAGGCATAACGAGAAGGTGTCTTCTTGTAAATGTAAGTCGTACCATTGTCTTGTAGAGGTTTTTGATCCTAATATAAAATGGCGGTTCCTGCCGAAAAGAGAAAACTAGTTGAAACTTTAAAAAACTATACAAAATCTGGACAGTAGAGAATCTTTTCCGACTAACAGTACCTGCAACCTTAGTCGATGTTCGTTTGACAGGACAGGCGAGGTTTCTTCCACAAAGGGTACGGCACTTGCCATTGATCGAGATAAATCTTTATTCTGACTACGGGAAGGCAGAACAGCGGTGTACTGATTATCGGGAGCCGTCTCGTGATAAGTTGTTGGGTTCATTTCCTCTACGATATTATTGCCTGGCGCCATGATCCTTAGCGGAATGGACTCTTCGCCCGAAAAAGGATTTTTATCTTCCACTTGACCAAGATCATCGACTTCATTAAACCTTGTGGCTACTACACCAGCATACAATAAAGACATAAACGCACATGAGAAAATCACTACAAAAGTTAGAGAGAGGAGTGTTTGAGTAGCGGAAATGTAGGGAGTGTATTGGTATACACTGTCGTCTGTGACAATATGATGTTGATGGTGGTCTTTAACACTACAAAACGCTTGGTTCGTAGGAGGAAAGTTGCCCATGTTGCTAGATGTGGCATGATCTATGAATAAAATCCCGAGGCTGAGAGCGTTACCGGTTAGCTGGAAAATAAAATATCCATGAAAATAATGTTTGTGAATGTAGTAATGTCACAAACCCACAAAAATGGTAGAAACAGGAACTACTCACCATTCCAAGTTGGTGAGCCACGAATAGTAACCCAGTGAAATAACGTCGTGTTTCATCGACGGGGACATTAGCAATTTTAGCCCATTTCCTTGCAAAAATTCCCTTCAATACCAACACGGTTGAACCGAACAACGCGTCGCCCAACGCTAAAGATACCGTTGCAGACAAAGCAAAGTTGCCTGAAAGTGTAAGCGGTATCATTGTTTTTGTTTTTTACACAAAGCTTTGAGAAATCAGAGGTAAAGTTTCTGCTTACGATCATCAAAATATGCATTCAAAATTAAACCATAACACAGTTGACCAGCAATGGAAATCACTAAGGCGGAAACACATTCTTGTAATACTGGAACAAAAGCCGTGAAAGCTAACGAAGTGGCGTAGAACATGGCGAAAGGCGTTGTTCCTTTAAACAAAACACTGAACAGTTGTCGATCAAGTATACGTATGTAAAAAGCACAATGATCAGGTCTGTCGGACTTTAACCATACTTACCATAGCCCTCTTCAAATTGAAGATGAGACAGGATGGAGAATGTTCCATGCACAACGGTGGAGGTGGAAAAAACGGCGGCGAAAAAGAAAATACACCGTTGTCTTAATTTCTCCTTCTCATGGACGATTTCTGAAGGCATTTTTGCTTGTTATCACAAAATGTGGCACCTGAAATACAATAGCGTTAAATGTTAATGTAACCGTTGCATACTTAACGTTGGTCCTTCACATAATATATACCAGTACACAAACCGTACTTAACCAACGTACGCGAACGTTTGTTTCTACCCTTTAAACATCACTGTGCTAATGTAAATGCTGGTATGTTAAGGTTAAAAGCATATAAAGGAAGCGAGTATTAGTTAATTTCTGCAGTTATTTTAAAACCAAAACGAGACTTAGTTAAGTAGCACGTCAAGTATAGAGAAGCGTACTAGTTTCAAGCCTTGTCGTTGCACCAACATTTTTACAGCTTTTGCTGATCTTGGCAACGCGGCTTCAGTTTAAGTAGAAAAAATTGGTAAAATGTAATTTAGTAAAAAACGCGACACGAAATTCCTAATTAATTAGAACCCGGGCCGTTTAGCTCCAAGCAAGACACGTCGCACATTCCATAAAACAATCCAATTAAGCAATTTAGTGATAAACGTCAACTACCTCATTTATCGAGTTACTGATCGGTTGAAGGGATGTCGGAAATGAAACCAGTTGAGAAATATATTTTAAACATACACAGAGTGACTGAATATAAATATTATGAAACGAAATAAACGTTTATGTAGTAATTAATAAAACCATGGAAACGCAGACAACAATTTGCGTTACGCCCGAAAAGTTGATGAAAGTTATGAGCTAGGTTTCAGATTTGTATCAAAATATGATTTTTGGAGCAAGCTTTTTTTCAATTCACCTTGGTTTGTGTTTGCTTCATCAAAACCCATGTGATTTTTTTACTTATATTTTACTTATATGGAGCCGTACATGCTAAAATCGTGCGGTTTCCATGATTTTGTTGGACGATTTTTGTAATGGTTAAAAAGTGTGTTAGACCAATAAGAGACCAGCATTGTTGGTGTTGTTTATCAGTGCGGGGATTACCCTGGCAAATGGCGCATTAAAAATTTCCAGATCGCATGTGTGATATGTCATTTTATTAGTATTTCATAAAATAAAAACCTAAATAAGGCATACAAAGGTGACATACAAGTTTTTAGCGAATCCTATTCGGAATTTTTTGATTAATTGCATTTTTAGTAGTTTCACTTTATAACAAAATAAACAAAAAAGTTAGGCCTTTTTACAAGCTTACATACGGAGCCTCATTACAAAGTTTAAGTCCTATTTCCATCATGTCTGTTCTCTAGTCTATTTGTCCAACCTTAAAAGTCAAAATGTATGCAGATATGTTGATTGAAAATTCGTCATTTTAACGCCTGCTTTTTGATGTTTTGATTAAGTACTTTCGAAAACAAAGTCCTTGGTATAGATTCGATAGTTACGACAGCTCTTCTTTGAGTGATTTCAAGAACATGAGCTTTGTTATTATTCCTTAACTAGAATACCCGGTGGTCTGAAACTAATTACATTGTAGAGAAATTAAGTGCTATTTTCTGTTAGTTCAGGTTCTATTGAAAAAATAAAAATAAAAATGTCGTTGTTATATTTATGTTAACGACAAAAAAATCAGTAATCTGTTGTAAAACGTTTCAAAATAAGTTCTTCACATTAACACTAGAAGGACGGGGCGCGTCAATTGACGCATTTTCAACCTAAGTGCATCTATAACTTTTTAGTGGGGCATCGCACAACCGTGATATTTCCTGACTTTTCCTACATAAGTGTTAGGTAACTAACCCATGAATATGAAGTTTTTATTTTACCGGTAGAGATAATTAACGTGGTCACTACCTAGAAGGACGGGGTGCGTCAATTGACGCATCGTTACTTCACACTACAAAAACCAGTTCTCGCAATAGAGAGCAATGTTTTGTTTCTGCTGATAATTACAGGTTTATCGAATTAGGTCACAGCTGCCAGCACGGGGGTGTAACAAACGTGTTGACAAACTATGCAAGTCGACTTTTCCGCAAAACAGAGTAGTTTCGTCACAAGCGCAACCTAATATCGGAAATTTTGAAGTTTATCGAAGCGTAGGTGTAGTAAGAGTTTCTTAGTTAGATAAATTAGATAAATTCGTCGGGTCGGTGGTTGCTCGTGGCGTGACAGGAGGGCGCAATTTCCCTGTGAAGAGTTTGTGGGGGAATTCGTGGGGATGTCCGATGTTTTCCCAAACCATGGCAAGAGACAGGTTTCTGGAGCTCATACGATTCTTTCGCTTCGATCTGAAAACGGAAAGGCGTAGGAATCTATTGCATGATAAATTTGCACTCGCTTCACAACTTTGGAACAGTTTTATATCAATCTGCCAAAAAGCACTCATTCCACAGTGGAAGATAACTGTGGATGAGCAACTATTGCCGTGTAAGGCACGCTGCAAGTTCATCCAATATATGGCCAATAAACCAGACAAGTTTGGTCTAAAGTTCTGGCTGACTGTTGACGTCGAAAACAAATATTTATTCAACGGTTTTCCTTACGTTGGAAAAGATGACGCAAGGAGCCCCCAAGGGAGTGTGCCCACCGACGTTGTACTGAAACTCATGGCTCCGCTTTTTCAAGGAGGTTACAACGTCACTTGCGATAATTTTTTCACCTCACTTGACCTAGCGTTGCTACTTGCGGAAAAGAAGTGCAGCCTCGTAGGGACAATGCGCCAGAACAGGAGAGAAGTCCCGAAAGAGTGCAAGAAGAAAAAGGAGTTACGTGAAACAGAAGTGTTTAGGCACGACGGCTTGTATTTTCAATGCGATTGCTTTTGTTAATTAAAATGGACATAGCGGACATGCGATAGAAGTAGTTTTTTCGGAGCAACAGCACAGTTTTCTCAACAAAAAACGTTAGATTTGTGCCGTTTTGACCTTTTGCGTCAATTGACGCACTCCGTCCTTCTAGGTATACGAAAATTGCCGTCCTTCTAGTGTTAAGCGACGTTCTTTGACTTATGCCGAAGTTGCTGCTTTTCCAGCGGACTCGGCATCTGACTCTCGTCTGCTTTCATGTTTTTCATCAGACGCTAGATGTCTCTCTTCGCCCGATGTCTGATTATCCCGAATGACGTAAATGTAATAAGAAATTGCTAGAAAAATAGCATAATGAGTTGACGGGTATCAGCCACAATGAGCATGTGGCCATTCAGTGCATCATGTCATGAACTTAACTCACCATAAGTTACAGAGGCAGCATAAAGCATCGTAATTTGAATGTAGATCTTGTGATAGACACAAAAAAATTTGCTAATCGAAAATTGAATGCACGTCCCAACGATTACCAGAAGATTCCACATGCTGTAATCTATCGTGATTAAATGTCCAAGTGATTATGTGTCGCGTGATTAAATGTTCAAGTGATTGTGTGTCGGTGATTAAGTGTCGCGTGATTAAGTGTCGGTACACCGGTTTTGATGCTCGTGCGAATACAAATATGCAGATCTTGATCATTTTGCTTTACGAAAGTATTTAATAAGAAAGGAAATTACGCCAAAACATGTCATCACGTTATTTGCAAATAAAAGAAATCAGTATGCTTGTCGACATTAATAAAGGTTCTCTTAATTATTCCACATTCTTTACGGTGGGTCATACTATTATATAACTACGGTATACCTCTATATAAATTACTTTTATATAGAATATGAGGCTTTGGCCGAGCTTTGGCCTTATACGTTGTACACTGCCTTCAGCAAGGTATAAACGATGCTGTTTCAGTGGTAGGCTACTGACAAGTAGTTCCAAACTCAGGACACAACTTTAAAAATTATAGGCTCCTTAAAAAATATGTGTTCATTTAAACTTGCACAAAGAACAATTTGCAAACCAGGGCTCGCGAGATAGAAATCGTCACTGAATTTACGTTGTACAAAAACTTTTCTCAGTTTGAAGATGAAGCTTATAATGCCGCACCACTATCTACTCATACTCTCACAACATCAATTTTAAAACTTCTCAGTATGAATGTTCCAGTATTAAAAATTGCCGTGAGAAGCTGAACAAGATTGCTTGCAAGTGTACCGGCCGGAAATAGACACAAATATAAACAATTACGGAAGATTTCGTTTGCCTATTTGACGGCGTTATTGATTGTCGACAAGCATTCATTATGTGCAATCACATACACAAAACAGCGATTTCTGAGAGCCTATCTCGGGTTTGAGAGGTAGGATAATGTTTAATCTTTTTCTCCTGTGGCAGTTACAACAACGACATCGCAATCTTTAGTTTTTAGCTGACGTCGTCGCCAAACATAGAAGCTCCATGAAATTCCTAAAAGAAAACGTGCTTGAGCCAAAAACCTTTTCAATATTTTGTCGATTTATTTAAAATGTTTGCTTATAATTTCTATCTACAGGTCACTTACCGTATAAAAAAAATCCGACCGATAATACAGCCATTTGTAAGTAAATTTTTTGCCACACACACAAAGCCTTGCTGATGGAGAATTGTATCAGCAGTCCTAATTGCACCATAAGCGTCCATAGTACGTAAGCATATTTAGCATCTTTTTCGAAATAGCTTCCGTACATTTCTGTATTGGATAATGAAACAGCAAAGAATAGAAAGATTTGATATTAAGTATAATTAATTTAAGCTTTGCAAGTACTACCAGGTCTTACCGTTACTAAGGGTTTGCCACACACCGTCCGTTAAACCAAACGAAAAAGATAGAATGTAAATTGCCCAAGAATTTTCTTCCGTTATTTTCCAATGTAAACAGGCAGTATAATTTCCAATATCGACAAAGAATGCAAAGATATAAGGTATATTTCTACCATATTTTCCTGCAAACTTTCCAACCAAGCATGAGGTGAGCGCGTCTGAACCTCCGAACAAAATGGTGGCTATACCAACCTATTAGAAACCGATTTTATTTTAAGCCTTTTTCAACTTGATAAGACAAATGTAAAAGTAGTCGATATACATTTTAAATTATGCGATGCTCTATTTTGCATATTTAAATTACGCCACTAGGCTAAGTATAATGTCTATCGTTATAACAGGAAAACCGACAGAGTAACAGTCAACAGGCTTTATGTTTGTCAAAACCTTTTTTTTAAATTACCTTGTCCACTCCTAAAGCGCAAGAAACAAATCCGCGAGTCACTTCAGCGTAGAAAAATCCAATCAGCAATCCGTCATAAATAGGAAGTAACATCACAAGGAGATGCTTCGGTTTCAACAATAACTCAAAAGTGCATTTTAATGAGGTCTTCAACACATGTAAGGGGCTTAGAGGATCTTTCTGAAATGAAATTGCAAGCTTAGGATTAAAAATCGGTTAAAAACTATAGTCATAGGCTTGAAACTTACAGCTTCCCAAAATTGGAAATTTTTCATCTGGGGTTTTACCTTCTGAGCTTGGTCGGATGATGCTGGCTGCTGCAGATCAGACGGTGATTGACTTTCTAAACTCGCACCCTCAAGTGTACGGCAGGGTTCAATCTAGACGAATTTTTAAAATTTACCAAACTGTAGCCTATACAAAAAGATTATTATGGTCAGCAAGACAAGATCTGGAATAGGTTTAAGCAAAGTACCCACGATATCGCTTTGTCTTCGATCTCCGCCTTCTGGGATTGGACTCTCAAGCTGGTTCATACACTGGTTGATATTTTTGGGTAAATACACCACTTGCAAAACTATTGCTATAACTTCCAATAAAGCCAGGAATCCAATCAGACTATATCGCGTGGCAGGATAGGCTGGGGTGTATTGATCAATATTAGCAAGAGTTATGTTCGGGTCTTGACAGTCATTTGCTCCACAGAAAGAAAAATCTTGGTTTCTGGTGAAATTTCCTTTTCCAGACAAAGTTTTATCCACAAAGAGGAACAAGAAACTGATACCACTGCTGGAAACAAACGACGTATCCTGTTTAATTAACGAGAAACTCAAAAAAAAATTCATAAGCTTAAAACTTTTTAGCGTCATAAAACCCAACGCTGGTAGGATACTCACAACCGCACTTTGTGCTGCTGCAAAGAAAAACCCGATGTAACGACTTCTCCGTCCTGAGTAATTACTGCTATCACTTCTGGAGGCTAAGATCGCAAAATTGGCCGCGACATATGTCCCTACCCCCCAAAACCAGCCCTCCGCGATTCCATTGAACAATCCTGCCGGTATCAGAGTGTAACTCGCTACGCAGGATGAGTTGGTTTGAGAATGAAAATATGTTTAAGAGAAAGTTAGATTCAGAAAATCTATTTGTCTATAGGTCTCAAGGACTGGTAACTTCTATGCTCGGTATCTGGAACTTGGGTCCCAAGTTGGAACTTGGGTCCCATCATAATTTGTGTCAAATACATGGTAAAACCTTCATTCTGGTGTCTCTAGGGGGGTTTTGAAGGGTGAGGAATTACTTTTTCATACTTTTAACCTTCTACAAGGTCATCTGAAGGTCATCTAAAGGTCAAATCACGAAAAAATAGTCCAAAATCACTCAAAATATTGCATATTTTCTCACTTAAACAACTGAAACACACAGTATGTTCCCCTGTGACTGAATTAAAATGTATTCATGGACAGTTTAGCCTGAATATTTCAACACGAACAATGAAATTTGTGAAACAACAATAAAAAACAACAACAAACAACAATGAAATTTGTAGAAATGAGTAATCAAAATACTTGTTGGCATACTAAAGATACTTGTTCAGTTTTTAGTAGAGAGTTTTTCTTTTCTTCTCAAACAGCCGAGTTGTCTTTCTTTGTCACTGTTGTCAAGCACAAATGCTTTCAAAAGAATGTTTGATAAAGTAAGACATGCTCCTTGAATTACAACCATTGGACTATCAATACGACGCAAAGCATGGCAGAGATGAGCTCGGCAGCAATGCAAGTTGCACTTACCAAACAGTTTATAGGCTGAGTGTACAAAATGTACTGTTGAGAGTAGAGGTACAGTTAGTCCACCTCTATTTAAGTTTGTGAGAAACTCCGAATTAATCCGATGGTCGTCATCATTTTCAGTTTCGATACACAAGATATTAGCTGGATATTTGTGTTCCAAATATCCAGCTAGAAAAATACATTTATGCTTGACACTGTCATTAGATTGCACTAGGTCTTCAGTGTCAGCAATGGTGATGTCAAATTGATCATCATCAATGCAAATGTTAGAGGTGCAAGGCACATCATGAGACTCGCACGGAGTTGACTCATATTTTAAAAGTGCATGGAGATTTTTGGTTTTTGCAGCTGCCTTGATATCTACAATGTCAATATAGAAATTACCTCCACTGCGTTGTCTGGCTTGACCAAAGAACTTTTCAAGGGCCTCATCAGCAAACACACCAGGTAGAACGTAGATGAAGTTGTGCTGAGTCAGTAGCAACTCTGCGGCTTCGATGTTGGCTCTTGTAGACACTACAAATGCTTCTGCAGTTTGATTAGTAAGCTTCTGCGTCCGACCTCGACCACCTGACCATGCACAAGAGGATATAATGTCACAAGTTTCATTAAGTTTCTTGAAACTAGTGCAGTTCTTGGTCCATGGTTGACGACACTCATCACGCATGTTAATACCAGAATATCGATCTTTCACATTCATCATGTGAAACCAATCAGTGATGAGTTTGACAAAAATGATGGTGCCCTCGTTAATGCCAAGTTTATCCTTTAGAGTTGAAAGAGCAGCAACTGTCTTGTCATTGAAGATCTGGCATACAAAAGGCACGCTTTGTCTCTGCAAAGATTTTGGGTACACAGCTGTGTATGTGATCTTGGTAAGACGGATGCTGTTTTTCCGGTCTTCATTGTACAGTGCTTCTATGTCCTTCCATCGTGCAATATATGTGTTTCCATCTTTTGTGAAAGAAAGTTCCTTATCATGCACCGTTATCCAGTTATTTCTTATATTTTTAAAAGAATGAACGTAGTCAAAAACAAGGAAAGCATAAGAATTTATAGCGTCAATGAAGACTTTACCAGGGCCATGTAATTTACCATAAACTGCAACATTTGTATTGCAATTATCACCTACACAAGAAATTATACTACCACCAGCATTTTTTACCGCTACTAGAGCTTCCAATATAATTTTCTTGAGTTGATCTGAATTAAGTTTTGCAACAGGGTAAATGCGTAACGTAAAGTAACTGTAACTGAGCATAAATAAACTGGAAATGAGGCGAATCAGAACAACTCATGCTATTCAATTCCTCTACAGCACTTTTTAGATAGTCTGTATCTTTGAACTCATACTCAGTAATGCATGACAGAATTTTGTCTAACTGTGACCATTTACTAAGAAGGCTATTCTTTTGCAGACAACCAGCTTTGAAAAAATATGTTTTAGGTATGTCCTTTCCATTTTTCTCAACACATTTAAGATGCAAAAATCCAAATGACGATTGAACGCGTTGAAAATGAAGAAATTGAATAACAGAACGTCCTTTTGCATCAGTTTTAGAAATGTAAATGTCATCACTATCACAAAAAAAGATGATCCTTTGAGAAATGCTGCTTGATTTCATTACAAAAAGAAGAAAAGTCAGCTATCTTATCCAGGCCTTCAGTACGGAATCGTTCCTTTTCAGCTCTCGCCTCTGCTGAAGCAGTTCTAGGCCTAGTTCTGGGTGCTGAAGAGACCTGCTTTAAGCATGACTTTAAAACTCCAGGGAAAATGGACGGTGGTTGGCTTGGTCTTTTTCCACCTTTAACTGAAATCCATTTACAGTCAAAATGATTAGCACAAGCATAGATCTGCTTAAGCTGTAGCAAACTAGAACGTTCATTTGGCATGGCATCAATCCAGCGGTTTCGTTCTACTTCATCAGTTGGAAATGATACCACTTTAGAGTACGGTAAATAGAAAAAAAGAAAAGTTGCTTTAAAAAATTACCCTACTCTATCGGCATTGCCATAGCCTATAATTGGTTTCATCGTCACATGTGCTTATTTATCAGCTATTGAAGCAGTTAGAAAGCTTTAAAGTCACATATGCTTGTCTGCATGCCTTATTTTAAATATTTATACAGTTCTTTTCCAAAATTTAAAAGATTCGCGGCACACCTGAGAATCTGTGACGGCGCACTAGTATCTGTGATTGGGACCCAAGTTCCGTAACCCGAGAGTGCGAGTTACTAGTCCTTCTATGATAGGTCTACTAGTCATTTTAAATTAACTACGAAGTAACAGAAATATGGATTTCTCTATAAGTATAAAAATGACCCATATGGCGTCCATATACTTTACCTGCATATATATTTCCCAATACGAACATCAAGAAAAGGACAGGAGCTGCCACTATCAACGTTTTCACACCAAAAACAACTTCAATCGATGGAGCTATTAAGGTTGATATTATCGACAAAGCGTACCCGATTGCGATGGAAGCCGTTACTGAAAAAATATTTTAAAGCACTGTGTAAGGTGTGTGCGTTGGACGTAGCAGGTGTAGACATGTCGTCGCGATAGGCAACAGATCTAGCCAGATTACATTACTAGAACATAACTTATTTTTATTGTAAGATCATGAGTTTTGCTTCTACACGAAAGTAGAGAAAGTAGTTGTATGCATGAAAGTATTGCAATGAAAGTATTACATGAAAGTAGTTCTTTTGTTTAAAATAGGTTCTATTTACTAAACAGACTGTATTGATTGGTTATTGTCAATTGAAAAAAATATCAACTGTTACTATGGGTATGATAATTTCACCGGCAAGCAACATTTGTTTTTAGATAAGCAACTAGGCGTTGAGAAAGGACATACAGCACATAAAGCCAGTTAGTTTTTACAGAGTTACTATTTCACCGTAAGTAGGTCACGCAGCCCATAGTTAGAGATAGGCTGTTAAATAGATGGAATAGACCCTGTCACTAATTCTTATAATATTTGAAACACGCCATGCTATTCACTCGCCTGCTGCTTCTTCAATGTTCAGGCTAGTGACAAGGGGAAATACCCCACTGACGCCTACTGCTGTGAGGAAAATGGCTGCCAAGTAAATGAGAAAGTGTTTCTCAAGACACATTGTCAAAAACAATCGCAACCACGCTTACTGTGGCTTATATATAGAAATGCTGACTGCATAAAAGGCGAAACTCCGGAATAGCCTTTAGGTAACTCTCTCCATGCGGCTCCCTGCCTGGCCCAGTTTGATAATTATAATAGATCCATTGCTGAACGTGAAATGCTTTTCCAAAAACAACGCAATGCACATATTGGTTGGTGTTAAAGCGCCATTTGTCTTTTCACGACATTTGAGAGAAAGGTTTATATCAAATATAGCATCGGAAATGCATACGTCATAACGTGTTAAGACAGCAAAACGTTTTTGATAGGGAACAGACATAGGTGTACGTGTATAAATGTATACGCACTTACGCAGTTTTGGGCACAGCTATACAGTTAAATTATCCACGGTAGATATTTGAAAATTAGCCCTAAACTTTCGGCTACTTTTCAAAAATGTAATTAAAGAAGCTTCAAAATAGTGGTAACACTGCATATAATACAAACTAAACATATTATCCATAAAAACTTTCTGAGAAAAGATTTTTTATTTACATTCCAGCTATAATTAGATGAACCCTTTCTGTAGAGACTAAATATATGATATCGATGTTGAATTTTCGATATCGACTGAAAGGGTTAACAATCTATTTCCTCGACTGTGGTTTGAACATTTCTGAAGTCTGTTTTGACATTTACTAAATGTGCACGCATAAGATCAGACGTAAACTGTAATTCTTGTTGATGGTTCTGTATTAAACAGGCAATTGTATTTTGGATATTTAACCATTGCATGTGCGTTTTAAAAGTCGAATGGTACAGCACAAGCGGGACGATGCATTTACTCAAATAGTTCGTATAAAACCGTCGACACACTGTGTAACATCTTGCTTACTTTTGTAAGTAGGCTAATTGTATTACCGTAAATCAAAAGTATGTTACAACAAAACTTGGCTAACTTGGTTGCCATCCATATCTATAGCAGTCATTTTGTGTTCATCGGTTGAAGTTGATTTCAGTTTACGCCGCACATAAATGTAATAGGATGCACCTAAACCGTCGGAAACAAAATGTTTAACTCTCCTGCCACATTATGGAGTCTTCGTGTTTCAGTTAAACTTTTACCGTATGAAATCAGTGCGACTGGCAACACAGCAATCAACAAGTAGATTTTCTGTCGCACGCAGAGAATTCGGTTCAACGAAAGTTGTATCGTCATCCCACATAGAGCCATCAAGGTCCATGCGACGTAAGCATATTTGCCTTGTTTTTGAAAATAACTCCCATACATTTCTGTAATAAAATAAAGCCGTTAAATCAGCTTTGACAAGTTGGTGGTTGATGTTGGCAAATCCATAGATTTTGTTTTAACCTTTGAGTTTAAAAATGAGTTTTGCGAAATAGAATTATTACAATGTCGTTCACCATTTGTCAAAGTTAGCCACACCCCTTCATTTGCACCAATCAGCAACGCTGTAATGTAGACTGTCCAGGAAGTGTCTGGGGTAATCTTCAGGTACAAACACAAGGCAAAGGTTGCTATGTGGAGCAGAAACGCGTATAGAAAAGGAAAATTTCTGCCGTATTTTCCAGCTAATTGTCCAGCGAGATATGATGAAATGCTGTTCGCGGCTGCATAAACGATAACAACTATGCCAACCTGTTGTAAAAACAAGGTTGTTGCTTTAAGTGAATCCAAATTAAGTTTTTTCCAAAGTCAGTGCTTCGAAAGAAAAACATCCAAGTCATGTTTTAAACTTCTGACAACAACTTACTTTGTCCACGCCTAAAACGCATGACACAAAAGCACGGGTCATGTCTGCAAAGAAAAATCCGTTCAACATCCCCTCATACATCGGAAGCAACATCACCAAGATGTGTTTCTTTTTTATTAGTAATTTAAAGGTGTGCAGAAGGGAAGCCTTCAGCACTTGTGGAAATTTTTGACGGTTTACCTGCAATAAGGCAGGAAACTAATTCGGCGCTTGCTGTAACAATTACTGCTAGATTACTACAGTGTTTGAATAACAGAACATTTTTGCTGTTACTACGGTATGTGTAATAATCATACAACGAAAAATAGAGTTTTCAGTTAAAAACCTGTTGCCTGTCAATCGTTGTTCGACAAATTAATTTTGAAGGTTGCAAACTCGCTGTGTTTGTTGGGTTCTCGATGCCCTCTAGCGGATCAATATTTTGATTAATATTCTTGGGTAAATACACAAGCAGTAAACATATAGCTATAACTTCTAACAGAGCTAAAAATCCAATCAGACTATATCGCGTGGCAGGATAGGCTGGGGTGTATTGATCAATATTAGCAAGAGTTATGTTCGGGTCTTGACAGTCATTTGCTCCACAGAAAGAAAAATCTTGGTTTCTGGTGAAATTTCCTTTTCCAGACAAAGTTTTATCCACAAAGAGGAACAAGAAACTGATACCACTGCCCAAAATCTATTAAATTCGTTAAAAGAAGCTTTAAAGTATAGGATGTTATATTGAAGGTATTGACTTACGGATTAGAATCGCCGGTGTTACATGTAGGCTTAAATATTATCACTTTCAAAATGCAAGTAACTTAATAACAAACAAACAGAAGCATCTACGTGTAAACTGTATTGTAAGTGTCAACTACTTACAGATCCTACATTAGCACTTGCAAAGAAATATCCGGTGAAGCGACTCCTTTGTTTAACGAAGTCACTTAATCTCCCTTTTGTCTTCGAGAGTGCGAAGTTTACTGAAATGAACGGCCCAGCTGTCCAGAATAAACCTTCCGCCGTACCAAACAGCAACCCAGCCGGGAGCAAAGTGAATATAGCTAAAGTGTAAACATAGCTAATGCAATCATATTTCCTTCCAGTCAAAGCAATTGGAAATGTGAAAGCCGAGTGTATTTTAAAATTTAAGTCTTAATCACGAATGTTTACGTCTGCGCTTTGTGTCATTCTGTGTAAAGACGAAATTATCTCATAGTATGTGTACGGCTCACTTGCAGAACAATTCCCCAGTATAAAGAGTATATAAAATGCCAGTGCGACAATAATGATTTTCTTGAGGCTAAACGCACTTTCAAGAATTGGAAATAAGAGAATCGCTATGATTGACAGCAAATAGCCAACTGCGATCGAGATTGTGCCTAAAAAAGATAACGGTATTTTCAATACGTTAAAAAACTTTCGTACTCGACATTAGCGCGAAAGTATAGTGCACAAATAAATAATGTAAAACGTTCATTTTGATAACCCTGAGGAATGCTCAAAGCCCTTTGAAAATGAAAAATCTTACCAACAGCTTCGGAAGCATTTAAACTGGACGCAAGTGGAAATACAGCTTTGTAGCCCGCAGTCGTCAACATTACAGCAACAAGGAATACAACAAAATCCTTTTGTATTTTTGCCGAATCCATTTCTTTTTCTTAGGTTAGACTTTTCGTGCACTAAATCATTTACAATCCAAATCCGTTTGAAACACTCAAAGTGAAAGCTTGTATGCATCGCCTATGAACATGTTATCGCGAGATATACCTAACCACATACTGTAGTCGTTAATATATAGTTTATAGTAAGGAAACTATAAACACGAATATGAGTTTACAAAAACCGATTGCTTCCGTTTTTCATTATGCACTTTCAACCAGATGCGATTGCATCAACCTCTTTCTCTCTGCAAATGAATTTGTTGTCTTGTTATGCAACGTCAATAATTTGACGCTTAACCTGGTATACTGTATAAGTTATATACATTTCTGTCTCGCAAGAATGGTTTCTACCTAAAATAGCATTGTTGGTTGCATACCGTACACGCTTTCCTGGTTCTGGTATGTTATGTGAGTATAAAAAGCTTTGATCAAACCTTACATTACTTTGAAATATTTTGCCACAATGACTTCCTCTAAATTCTCTAAACTCTTCATCAGGTTTAAGGCACCTTCGTCTCAGCGTTTGCAAACGTGAAGACCAACGACTTTTATCGGGCTCCTATAGTGAGAAGTATACACTAAACAAATTAAAACGTTTAGTGGGAAATGCGTGATCATTTCCGTGATAAGACTGAAATGTTGTTTACGGTACATTTGTCAGTCAGTAAGGAAAAAATCATTTCAGCATCCACGTTTGCTGATCGCATAGCGATCACACAATTGCTGAAAGAAGTCTTGCATTAACAGGATTCGGATTCACAGAGTCAAAGTTGGGTCAAGGGCTGAGCGACTTTCGCAATGGTGCAAACCGGTGATCGATAACCAAAGTCACTACCTACATATGCAATACACTTGGGTGTTCCTGTGGCCTAGGCTCTGGGCTGGTTTTGGCTTATGCAACAAACTTAGATGAGATTTTAACGGCGGTTACCCCTGGAAATTGATCATGGAAGACAGTTTCAAAACAAAAATACAACAATGAGAATTCATATAGGAAGCTATAACTGAAAACATGTCAAAGCAATCACTACTATTGGCTGGCTCAAGCGTAAAGCAATTCATAAGTTTATTATGTTTTAAGATTCATAATAGGGGAAAAACTAAATAAAAATGTGCATTAAACAGTAATTACTTTACATTACAACAAACTTTTTGCGGCAAGGTTAATTATATTTGATAGGTTTAGAGTTAGAATTGACAAACACTTAAAAACAAGGTGAATGTCAATGATTGGCTAACTTTGTAAAGTTATCAGTGTTTAGAACTGCAGTGCAAATTTTGCTTTGCTATACCTTGATACTGATTACAGAAATACTGACTTTTACATGCATTGAATAAAGTTATTTTAATTGTGTGACTGTGCGCGCCCGGGTGTAATTAGTTACAACCGCCGGTACAACTGATGATGCCAGGTCAAGTTCGTGTGAAGTACTAAAAAATTAACCCTGAAGTGTCACGTTGTATTCTGCGTTTTAATCAAATTTTAAAAGTTTCTTGTTTATGACGCAATACAAATTAATACCCAACTTGTCTACAAAAGTATTACGCAAACATGCAGGCTATTGTGATGAAATACTAGTACCAAACAATGAATTGAGTAGACTGCAAACAACCACGCCATAATGTGCAAAACTTTTGAATGCGACACTTTTGCTGAATTATTCCTAAAGATCCGGGTTCCACATTTTAAAACCCGGTTTTCGGTAGAAGAAAATGGTAATAAAAGGGTTTCCGGTTTGGGAAAACCCAAGTTGGAAACCCTAACATATAACGTCATCCACGTGTGTACGATATTACAGTCTTCCAAGAAGAATTACAGCTATTTAGGCTACTGGTACTACTATTTTGTAATTTACCGAACGGACATAACCTTTAGCATTATATTTTGCCTGAAATAAGTCACGATGTTTTACTAAGTCGTAGAGCTTAGATATTGGCACAATTTTTTGTTGGTCGATAGTTTATTAACAGCAAGGTTAAGCGATAAAGCAATATATGCAGGTTTCACATACCGGTAGGCTAATTGAGCCTTTTTAGGGCTTCACCTAAATATCTTCCAACAAGGATTTTTTACAGAATAAAATGTATTAAAAGTATTATTTATTTTTAATCAATTAGTTTGGTCTAAATATGTATATGCATCTACTGTATTTCTTACCTAAACAGATAAGAAGTTACATATTATATCACCTGGTATGAGGTACTCATAAATTGTTAAATGGTGCTATAGTTTATAACTTTATATAGTTGAGCATATATATTATATATATAAAATGTTGCACACAAAATCAATTCGAAAATGACAGTTATTAATACAGTATAATCCCTGTTATAAAGCCAAAGCTTATGCCGAAGTTGTTGCTTTTCCAGTGGATTCGGCATCGGATTCTCGTTCGTTTGTGGATTTCTCCTCAGACACTAGGTGTCTCTCTCCGCCTGATGTTGGACTGGTTGTGTTTTCTCGAATGTAGTAGATGTAATAGGAAATTGCTAAACAGTCAAAACCCAAAATTTACTAAACGTTTATGACCATTGCATACGGTAAAAAAACAAGCATTCATCTTACCGTAAGTTAAAGAAGCAGCACAAAGCACTGTAATTTGAATGTAGATCTTTTGATACATGCAGAAAAGTTTGCTAATCGAAAATTGAAGACACATTCCAGCGATGGCCAAAAGATTCCACATGCTGTAAGCTATCTTCTCTTCGCCCTTGAAATAGTGCCCGTACATATCTAAACCAAAGACGTCTAACTGATTAAAGCTCTGGGATGAAAACGCTTAAGACATTGGCGTAAAATTTTTACAAAGAGGCTTCTACGAGACTACGTAATACGCTTATTGATAAACACAAAACTGTTTGGTTGTAAAGTATTAACGTACAACATGGGTTTCAACCTCAAAACATTTCCTTGCGTACGCCAATGTTACTGAGTAAAGCAAAATTACCATTTGTAAGCGCTTGCCAAACTCCATCGCTGACTCCAAATGCCAAAAATAAAATGTAGACAACCCAGGAATTGTCCTGGGTGATTTCCCAGTTAAGGCAAAATACGTAAGCCGTGATGTCAACAATGAACGCCCAGGCATAAGGAATGTTTCGATTGTATTTTCCCGCCACTTTGCCGCCGACGTAGGAGAACAAGGCGTCTGTAGTGCCGTACAAAAGCACTCCGATTCCAACCTATAAATATAATTGTAACTGACGTTTGCTTTGTAATTAGCAACCTGCTGTAAACTAATTTAGCTGCTATGTAACGTTGTTTTCTAATACGTTTGGTTTGTCGTGCCTCAGTCTTGTCTGTCTTCGGCCAGAAGCACTTATTAATTTGGTTACGTCTTGCTCATTGTACAACGAGTGAGCATTCTACTGATACCAGTACTGCTGTGTAGACGTGCATTGATTTTATCGTTTGCAATACAATCCGATATAGTTAACTGCAGGTCAATTCGAACCAGTAATAGAAATAGGCCGGTAACATTTGGCGAGCACGGCAGGACCTGCGGTTTCAAAACTTGTATAAAGGAAGTGATTTGGACCAGGTTTTATCCAAGATGAATTTTTGTTATCTTTCTCCGAAGTTTGAACTTAGAGAAAGTTTTAGCTAGTTTTTATCTACGTTTGAAAGTTTCTGTCACAGTGTGGACGCAACGGCAGCTACTTGAAAACATGCTTTTATGCTGAGTTTATCGGAGAAGTTAAGTTGGAAATGAAATGCAATGGTGCAGAAGTAGGCACCATGAACTGTGAAGAACTAAAGTCCAAAGCTGAGGAAGTTGTTTGTTGCTCACTTCGGTCTAACAAGGCCAAACAACAGCGTTTACAAAGAACCCAAGCTCTAGGTGAAACGAAGCGAAGACACGTTAACGCCCTTTTCAATTTGGCAGCAATTGCATACCCGAAACCGGAAAATGAAGCCACAAAGAAGGATGTCTTGTATAACTTTTTTATAGCTGGACTGCGTAACAAACATGAAGCAGGCTGGTGACGCGCAACATTGAGGTACACTGTTCAAAGTTTGTAGATACTGTCAAAAAGCTATAAATGATAGAACCTGCGCATGCGCATGAGACAAATGATCCAGGATCTGTGACAGGAAGTGACACCTTACGTGAGTCACTATCGGAGATATCGCGGACAAGTGTCTTAACCACAATCAACCCTTTCGCCCACGAGAATCACGCCTGTGTTTTGCATACGGAGAAATAGTCTCCAACGCAACCGCCAGGAAAACGCCAACGGGGCGGACGGGTGTCCTCCTCTGATTCCATCACCACAACCAAAACGAGAATTGGTTACTTACAAATAACAGACCGTCTCTGCAGAGCAATACAGGTACGTTAATGTTGTCATTAATGGTAAGCCCTTGTTTGCGCTTGTTAACAATGGTGCATCAATTACCGTCATATCACATTTGGCTTTCCAACAATGTTCCGCTCAAGATTTAAAGAACTGCCCTTCAAATGCTCGATTTCTTAGCGCAAGTAAAACCGTTATTGCGATGGCAGGAAAAGCAAAGCTAAACTTCACCGTTGCCGGTATAGTGGTCGTTTTGTAAATAACCATTTTGGAACGAGTGTTGGAGAACTGCATTCACAAGATATTTACCTCAAGAACAGTTTATTGATTTGGTGAATGATGGAAATGGGGGACGCTTATTTATAGAAAAGTCTTGCTGTGACTTTTGGATTGAAATGGCACAAACCTACCCTGACATTTCGAAGATGGCCTTGAAAGTACTAATACCATTCCCAACAACATATGAGTGTGAATCTGCATTTTCGGCGCTACTTGCCATCAAGCCAAAAGCTCGAAATCGGTTGAATGTGATTCACGATGTTAGGGTTGCGTTGTCCAAAACGGAACCAAACATAACCGAACTGGTTGCAAAGAAGCAGGTACACCCGTCACATTGATACCATAAAAACCAACGTGTTGTGTTGTGTTGATTTTTTAAGGGACCGTGAGGCATTTAAAAAATTGCTAGGAGACCGTTGCGTAATTTTTTTAAAAAAAGTTTGAGAACCGCTGATCTTAATGATCTTAATTTGTCAGATGTTGAGCGGGAAGCTGTTGTTTAACTTTGTAAACGTGGTCTTGGCAAAACCAATATTCTTACTCACAGTATCGACACGGGAGACGCCGCACCGATACGCCAACACCCGAGAAAAATGTTAGAAGAAAACCTACGAAAGTTAGATGATTTGCTAAAGGATACGTTAAATGCTAACGTTATTAGTCACTCACAGTCGTCTTGGCCTAACTCAGTTGTGTTGGTAAAAAAGGACGACAACGTATGGCTTTACATTGACTACAGGGCTGTCAACGATTGCACTAAGCAGCACAGTTTTCCTTTACCACGGATCGATGACAGTTTGGGCCAACTTTCGAGGTGTAAATATTTCACCACCGTGCATATGCACTATGGATATGCTTCACCTACAGCTAGTTATGTTAACTGATGTTCAAACAATGCCGAAGCGAAATTTATTGGAGCGAGGAAGAGTGTAACGTTGTTTTCTGATACGCTTGGTTTTGTCGCGCCTCAGTCTTGTCAACCTTCGGCTAGAAGCACTGTTTTTATCGTTTGCAATAAATTCTGATATAGTTAACTGCAGGTCTCTTCGAACCGGCAATAGGAATAGGCCGGTAACAGTTAACTGAAGCGTGTCTAGAAAACGAAAACCGCGAAATAGCGAAAGCGAACTACAAACGTTACCGTTGTACCTGATCAACTCCAAGAACACAGGAAGCGAAAGATCGCGTGATCTCGGCAAGCACGAATCCAATTAACATTCCGTCGTAAATGGGGAAAAGCATTACGAGAAGGTGTTTTCGTTTGACTGTAAATTTTGCCATCTTTTTGAAAGTTTCGGTGATCTTGCTACACGCTGAGATGTGCTATAAATAGAAAATTTGAACAAGGTTAGAAATCCAACGGCTACAGATGAATAAATACAAGCCGTAGTAAATGTTTATTTTTCAATTATTCGGAGAAACTGTTTCCGAATATTAAACTTGTTGTAAAATCTTTTCATATAGGTAACAAAACGTCAGTGCTTTGAATTTTATTCTGAATTATATCAAATATTGTTGAATTATAAATCAAATTATAATTTGATTATATAATTGATTAATTTGATTTCATTAATTAATTTGATTAATTAATTAATTATAATCTATAACTGAATTATAAATTTTTACTGAATTATAAAAATTGAAAAAAAAACTTATTATATATAATTATATCAACTTGTATCAATTGTATTTCCGGCAAAATGTCTATTGAATTACTGGAAGCAAGTTCATTTTTTACATCAGATTTCGCTTCCTCATCGTGGCTTGCTTCTATCAAAATCTCCTCTTCCAAAGGGAGATTTTCATCTATATTCACATCTTCTTCATCATCACCGACTGCTGCGTCTGCCGGAATAGCCAGATACAGGATAGAAATTGCGATGGTGACGAGCAGACAGAGAAATGCAATGAGGCAATATCTAGTTGCCGGGTAGTAGGGAGTGTATTGCTCAATATTGGCCAAGGTCACGTTATCCGCCTGACAGTCGTTCACTCCACAAAATGTAAAGTCGGTGGAACGGGTGAAGTTTCCAGCCCGTTTCGATAAAGTACGATCCACAAAGAGAAATAGAGAGCTGACGCCATTTCCACACAACTGCAAAGAATAAAAAACACTTAAATACTGAACAAAAAATAGAATAGCAACTACCTCATGCATTGAAATAAGTCATGCATTTTTTCTTTTACATAGCAGTTTAAAGTATTTCTTTAAAGTAAGCTGCGTTGAGAAGTTTTGTTTTCCAAGTCCCACGAGATGTATGTTGGTTGCTTGGCGCTTTACAAACTCCTTAACTAAAGGGTATGTCGTATATATGTATTGCAACAGTGGTCCTGTATAGGAGCAGACTTGGCTGAGAAGTATATAGAAATACTGTGCAGTGCATAATGTGTAGACGTGGTGTGTACTTTGTGCGTAATCTGACTCAGAAATAAATCAGAGCCATGAGAAATATCAAAACGTGTGGTCCTCACCACTCCGCACTGCAATGCTGTGAACAAATGCCCGCTGAAATAAGACAGAGTTTTGTCGAAGTCTTTGTTTTTGCTCTTAGCCCACTTGCGCGCGAAGAACCCCCTCATTATGAAAGCGCATGACCAGAAGACGCCCTCGCCGATCCCAAGAAATATTCCTCCAGGGATAAGAGTAAAGTATGCTGAAGATTGTCAACAATTAGCAATATAGTTAATTCATCATTGCGCATTGCAATGCTTGAAATTTTATAACGTTTTGTAATGGTTAAAGCCCCTAACGCTCTTGAAGTATCACTCACATGTGTAAGCATTTCCAGCCATAAACAGGCAGTAAGCCGATTGTCCGCATAGAAGGACTTTCTTGATGCTTACAAATTCGATTAATACCGGAACACAAGCCGTGAAAACTATCGAAGTGGCGTAGGACACCGCAAAAGACGTGGTTCCTTTTAAACATGATAAAATTACAGATCAATAAAGCAGGTTTGTGCTGAGCATAAATACCTTCACATCAAACAAAAGTTGCTTGTCAAAAGTACATGACGATACTTTGTGCAAACGGTTTTTTAATTATGTTTCTTCCACTTACCGAGACCCTCCTGAACGTTAAGGCTTGATACTATGGAAAAAATTCCGTGAACAGCTGTTAGATTGACAAAGATTCCTGCCAAAAACAACCGATACCGCCTTTCTAGCGACAGCCCTTTGTC
This sequence comes from Clavelina lepadiformis, assembly GCF_947623445.1. Taxonomy (NCBI): domain Eukaryota; kingdom Metazoa; phylum Chordata; class Ascidiacea; order Aplousobranchia; family Clavelinidae; genus Clavelina; species Clavelina lepadiformis. The sequence continues at coordinate 3,172,535 of NC_135244.1, read as the reverse complement.
AGCAGAAGTTTCAGACGTCATCTCTGGACATCAAGTAATCTCTTAAACTTTAACAGAATAAACTTTACAATTTAAAACCTAAAGCAATCAATCTTGCTTCGTAACTGGCCTTGGCATTTGTCCAAGGGTAATTTTGCATCAACTATGATGTTCTCATTTCAGTTTTTGCGGCATGTTCCTCTAAGCCTATGTTTACACTATATTGTCGTTTAGTTCAGTGGTTTTTAACCGCTTCTTTAAATCACTTTTAAAGGAAATAAGTGACTTATTTCTCCCGGTTATGAAACCAGAAAAAGTAAACTCTGCATGCAATGCTTTTGATCAAACGGAAATGCAGCTTGTATGTCTTATAAATTATGTTGATGATTTTCTTATATGCAACTGGTTAGTCACCACTATAGTGGGTACCATTGCAAAAAACAGTCGGTCTCCGCACAAATATTATTGTCATTCATTACAGTCATGCAGAGAGAACCTTTTAATAATGTTTAGTGGAAAGCAACATGACACATTAATTTTTCTGAATTCAGTTTTCGCTTTCAAATTCTTCACATTTTAATTGCACGGTCCTGATGACACTTTTCGCATTCAGTGCTGTCGGGAGCTGAAATGTAGCCTTAATAAGCCTTGATATTAGGTCTACTTGTGCATGTGGGATGGATCAGCCTTCTTTGGTTGTTCAAGTCACAACAAATATAGTTAATTCTAGTTTTAGTTTTCCGATTTTCATAGCATTGCTTTGACTTTTAACAGTCTGCAAACAATAAAAGGTTGGAAACCACCGGTTTAGGCCACTCATTGGCTGTTTGATGTAGGGATTTGATTTTACGCTAAGTATTTCTTGTTGCTTGTTTTTATTTTGGCCAATGAAATCCTCTGATGATATTATACGATTGCGGTAACTTGATGGTATTAAATGCAACGTATACACTTAATATTGTGCACGTGGTCCAAGCATTGCCAAAAAGATGCTATGCTGAAAACTTTGGCTGCTGATAAATAATTTGCGAGGATTCTGCAAAATATTTATTTGGATAAAAGTTTATTTTTATGCAAAACTAAACTATCTTCAAAAATGTCTATTCTCCATTGTTACGTATTCTCTCTATACCGGTATATACTGTAATTTTTCCATAATAATCCTTGTTAATTTTTTCTTGATCATCCTGACTATAGAAAGCACTTACATTTTACACCGTTTGGTGCAAAAAACTGAAATCCGCTGCAACCAGCGCATATTTAGTAGTTGCGCTTTGAGTTAAAATTCATATCTAGAAAGCACTTTTTTCGTCAAGTTCGGCTTCGCTGATGCTACTGGACCGCGTCGCCTTCAATTGCGTTAGAGTGATATGAACTACAAAGACTGTTCAAGCGCTTGCTTATTGAACCGTAGGCGAAAATCACGGACAACTTTTTCTTAACAAACTTGAATTTCTTTCGCACTAAAGCAGAATTTCTGGAGTAAGTACCTTCTTCACTTGATTGTAAGGTGCATGAGTGGTGCTAAAATTGACAAACACCGAGTTGCAACTTTTCATGTTTTTCTTTCTTTATTTTAAATTTATTAGTTTTGTTTTAATAAATAATCACCATTGAATGTCTTGGAGGTAAATCTGGTAAACTTGTAGAAAAAAGAGAGTAAAATATAAAAAAGAGAAAAGAGAAAAAGAATATAAAAAAGGTCAAAAACCACTATTCTAAAGCAGAGCAGTGGTTCCCAACCTTTCTACACCTGAGGACCGGTAAAGATTTAAAAAAATGTTCACCGACCGGTAAAGATTTTAAAAAATATTCAAGGACCGGCAACAAAAGATCAGAGTGAATAGAACAGACTTGTGTAACCTTTTTCTTTACGAAAGTTGTCGTTACGTTTGCGGTATCAACGAAGCCAAGATCCGCCAGTTTTAGTGCTGTGAATCGGCCAGGCGTAAAATGCGTTTTACAGGGAGTAACAGCTTTGCAATGCTTATGAGTCCATATTAAAACTAGCTTGGCAGAAAGTAAGATACTTTGCGAACGGCAAAAAAATTACGCGGACCGGCGGTCAGGAACCACTGCTCTAGAGCGTTCATTTTTGCATGCCGCGTTCATGATTTCATAAACCTAAACTGAAGTTCTAAAATTAGTAAAACTATTATAGCTATTAATGAGTGTAAATTATTAAAACATTTCCACAACATTTGATAGAAGAAGAATCCTAATGCCCTTTTGTAGTTAAAAGCGCTATATCGGTTCCGCATTTATCTCGGTTTCATAGCTTTCAATGAAAAGAAAACCAAAATGTTGTTTAAAAAATATTATAACTAAAATTCGCAAAGTTAAAACCGCAAAAATAAGTTTGACAGAAAAGTAATTTGCAAGGACGTAGTTTCGTGCGCATTTGCGCACTTTTGAGAGAGCCCTGCCACAGTTGCTTCCTTTTTGCACTTGAGCAAGTGCTAACTCTCGAAGACCGAGCCCACACATAGGAGCGTTGAGATGAAGCATCCATGTTGTACTGCTGGGCGTATACAATATAGGCCTTACGGTATATCAATTTCCCTCTTCTATTTCCTGGAGATTCTGGATTGCTTCCGTCCGCTTTATTTTACGTTCAGCACCTTGTGGAACTTTTTGAAGGTATTCCTGGCATGTTTGCAGACAGCTTACCAACTTCTAATCAAAATTATCCTTTGCTTTAGCAACCACTAAATGCAATGCATTGTTGGTCATCAGTGCATCAAACCTGTTCTGTAATTTGGTAACTGTACCAATCAATCCGCCCATCCTTTGCTTTCGTGATTTCAGCTGCTCACTGAGGTAGTCTTCAGGATCATCAGATTGCTGATCATACACTACCTCTGACACTCGGCCATGTTCCACTTCTGTGATATTGCTCATTGTCACACGTAACTTCAACAGGTACACGGCAAGAAAGGACACAATACCAGGGCCAGCAAAGATTCTGCCCGCCTCCTCCTCAATACAATCTAAAATAAGCTTTGCTACTAATTAAAAAAGTCTTCTTATCGAACAAAATTACTCTTTGATTCGTGTAGAACAACATAAACAACACAAAATTTTCAATTTATTTCCGCCCTACGCAACATCAGTTTTGTTTATCGAAAAAAACTAGTCTGATCTTTCTAAAATAAAAAATAGTCGAGTTATACGGCGTTACAAATTTTCATATGCGACGTTTTAAAATTATCTGCCGTAAATTGCATGCTGTTCATATGAACTTGAGAATATATTTTATTTCGAAGCATTTTTTTAGACGTAAAGAGGCAAAATTATACCACGAATCTACGATACTTATCATTACTGGTATAAAAAAAATTTACCATACCATTTGAAAATATTCTGAGGACGGCCTTTGTAACTGTGGAGAAAAGAACATTACAGTTGTGACCATAAAATCCCTTAATAGCTGTAGTAACTATTAAACAAAAATTGTTATACCAATTGCAATATTTTAGTAAATTTTATCTAAAAACCGACTCAATCAAAACATCGGTTGCATTTTCAAAGCAGTCTTCATACCTGCTTTATAAGATATCTATGCATGCAACAAGTAAAGGTTTGCTTTGTGATGAAAAGAAGCCACCGCTATCAAGTAAGAAACAATCTATTTTTGGTTTCGTAGTTACTTTTTTCAGGCATTGTTCAGTCGTCGATGACTAGATGTGATCGCTTTAGTTGGAGGTCATTCCCGTTGTTAAAGATAGGTGGTTAAATCGGTGTAAGGAAAGCAGATGGTTTTAATTTCTTGAAAAAACAAATGATTTTTTTCGTAACCAGTAGAATTATGGTTTGAATGCTGGCGAAAGAAGTATTGAATTGTAACTGTTGGAAGATAAACTAGATTTGAGTTTGGTCGAGGTTAGTTTATCATAACCTGCAAACTAAGTTAAAAAGAAATAAATTCGAAAAAGGCTTTGGATGCACGATTTTTCCTGGACAGACGGTAAGTTGTGATGCTGAACTAACGCTACTGGCTTTAGGTACCAGAATTGCAGGTATTTTGTAGGCAGATAGGAACATCATACCCCATGAATTGTTACGCTTAGTTGGTCATAGTGCAAAGTATGCCACTTAAACAGATCTTTACAAGTGCACAACCACAGGATGCCTTTGTAAATTAGACCCCAGCTGCTCAAATTGTGATGTCATCTGGTTGTGCACTTGTATACTAGACCCTGAGATTCATCAACATGCACGCTGAATTTTCCAAACATCATACCGATTTATAATAAATAAACAAAGAAAAACTGGTTGTTTGAATGACAAGTTATAATAAATATTGGCCTACTGAGAATTGAGGCTTTAATGCATGTAATCATGCCAAACTCATTGCATACTTGAGTTCTCGTTGAAAACTATCGTACTTTCCAGTCGAGCTAGTTGATATGGTTTCTGCATCTTTATTCTCAAACTGAAGAAAGACGAAATTATTTAAGCTGCTTTAACTTGGTGATAGCCTAATTCCTGACCATTCAAGCCCAGTCACACGCCAGACTGCAGAGTTTGCTGTAGGTGCACTCAATACACTGATATAGTTTTCCTTGGGCTACAGTAGTGCACTTGAGGTGCATAACTTTGCACTTATTGACTTGGACACAGAGCTTATGTACACCCATTTTTCTACTAATTTAGAGTTTGAATTAGTGGAACTGTGTAAATTGCACATCCCAAGTGCATCCAAGCATTTCTGCCGGTTTTGATTATGGAGCACGCAAGATCTTGCTGAAAACGACCTGACTGGTGAACTGTGCCGTCCGGGTTACAGAGTTTCCAAACTGGTATGTCAGTATGTGTGGATTTTCCGATTATTGTATTTTTTGTAAACATTTTTGTGGCCTTGCTTGAATTTGGATCTCATGAGCATCACCATCAATGTTCCCTCTAAGCTGCGCGCGTGCGCAAATGCGCACTGCTGACACGATCTCCGCGCACAGAAAATCTGTGCTGCGCACAAGAAAAAAATCCAACCTGAATTGAAAATAAAATAAACGCATAATAATGGCCACAGTGCGCACGTGGCACGTCTGATGTTGCTCACAGCTATCCAAGGGACCGCTCAGGGAGTTAGTGTGTTTGCTCAGACTCGTGAAAAATTAGAGGGAACATTGATCACCATCGAATAGGAGCAAACATCATCAATGCCTTGAGCTTGGGTAATTCAACTGTAATGCTGACTGTATTGGACCTGGATTTTACGACTTGCGTACATTCCACTATGCTGCTGAGCCAATCAATTAGTTATCATAACCAACCAAGTTCATTCTAGTGATAATATTATAAAAGGCTTGCTATTTTATTGCCGTTTGTTTGTCAAATTTTTTTCACACTGATTTGAGTTTCAATTGGTTTGGGAAAATGAAGATAACCGATATAAAAAGTTACGTTTAAAAACGTTTTTTTTTTCAGAACTCTGTGAATTAGGCTAAATATTGAAGCTGCAAAAAGTTGAAAAGTAAATCATTAACTTGTATACACCAGAGCTGGACTGGAAAAATTCTCATAACAGCTATTTTAAGATTAGTGGCAATGTCGGGTAAAACATATCCAAACACCTCCAGTTCACAAATGCCCATGTATCTTCCTGACCAGGTGCCTCAGAGTAAATATGCTGACTTACTGGCGGTCATAGAAGAGTTGGGTAAAGACATCAAACCAACATATGCTGGCAGTCGAAGCGCCAGTGATAGACTAAAGCGAGGCATCCTTCACGCGAGAGCTTTAGTTCGGGAATGTTTGATTGAAACAGAAAGAAGTGCCAGATCTTGATAAAATTAGTTGACCTTTTTTGTATTAAATTTTTAAAACCGCTTGAAGTGGTTGACTTGCTAACATTTAGCTGTTTTAGTTTTGTCTAAACTGTTGACTTGTGGATATTTGATTTGGCACCAAACCTTTTTATTTTGGTTGGTTCATGTGAAACTTGCCAGTAAGTAACTTATAACCTAGTTCCATTTCGATGACTAGCTTTTAAGCTTAATGAATTACTTACTATAGAAAAATTGGTGTTGTAGTTCTTTTAAATTTGGAGATGGTCAATTGCTAAATGATTGCTGAATGATGAAATCTATTGTTAAATTGCATAGTTCTTTTATATATGAAGTTTAACGCTTACCTTTGTATTTACTGCCTTGTTGTAGCTTTTTATCCAATGTATGCTGAGACCGCATTCAAAATAGTTGGTAAAGCATTGCTTTAAAACAGGCTGTAGTCAATAGTCGTGACTCACTTTTGTTCTGCAAAATATTTTGTGGCCCACTTCTCTGCTTAAATGGGTTATGTAACTGTTAAATAGAATGGAATGCCTCCCTTGTAAAATTTCTAAGCCTTACTTTCTAGCTTAAGGTTCATCTCAGCTTAAATGCTAAAACAAGACTTTGATTTTGAAATACAACATCTGAAATAAGAGAATAGACTGAGATTTCACGAAATAGAAACATAGTCTGATAAATATAAATAATCTGGCCCATCTCAAAATGCTCTGACTCACTGGTTGAGAACCGCTGCTTTGCATTTGTTACTTTTATATTTAATGAAATCAGGAATGCAATAAACATTGGTACAAAAACTGAATGGTTCAAGTAAAATATACGGCTATAAAAGCTTTTTATATCCAGTTTTTGTGGCACCGTTGTATGATTAGTTTAGGACCAACCGTATGCTCTAGTCCAGGGGTGGGCAAACTTGTTCAATGACAAACACCAGCGAGTCGCAAAATCAGTGGTGTTTGTCAACTTGGTTATTAAATAATTAGTAGTCAATTTGGGCTATAGTTATTCAGCTAGAAGAGCCACAAAAAACATGTCGGCGAGCCGCAGTTTGCCCACCTTAGCTCTGGTCATTGTCTACTGTTTAGCACTTAATATGGTTTGGAAGTCCTGTTATCTTTGCTCAATTGCAACATTTCCTACCAAAATAAAAACAGAACTTGATTTGCAAATAATTAATCAGTAAACATTCAAATGTCAGTTTGCTTCAAGCATTCAATGGATTTAGATTGCAACAGTCCTGCGTTTTCTGAGAAATTTTGCAATTTGCCATTTTTCTCTTGATCGATTTGCTTCTTTAGTTTTTCAGCGTCGGGCTTCGCAAATACGAAATAGTAAGTCAGTGCCAACGTAATTGAAACAATCTTCATAGCATTCATGAGGCCCAGAAATCCGTATCGGAACCCAGCGTTGTCGTATACCTGGGAAGACAAAACATCTCAGCGTTAATGGGTTGATGTGTTTAAGGCAATACAACGTTAAATCTCCAAAACTTTATTTTAGTGTTAGAAGTTGTCGAACGTATTTTTTCCACTGGGGAAGATAAAATAAATTATCTTTCTGCACCACATGGCTTATTCGTTTGATAGTTTCATAAGCAAACCAAATTACAGATGTTATCTCCGCATTTGTTCACTACACTTTCTGAAAATAAACTTAAACTGCAGTAGGCCTATGCATCCCTGCTGCAAGCTATGGTAGAATATTATCAACTCCGTATTCGTGCATTGGACGCGCTCTGAAAGCAAACTTACACTGCAGTATGCTCTATCGCTGCAAGGCTTCCGGCTCCAAAGTAAGCAAGATCTATCAATGAGTTTCCCATAAATGACAGGACCAGGTATGTAACCGAACAACCGAATGCTGCAGAGAATGAGACCCATACCGAAAGCTTTCAGTTGAACAGGGAGCGACCTGCGTCATGTGCAAATTGTCGTAAAACGGTTGTCAGAGCAACGTTTTAAAAGGAGGACAAGATAGAGTACTATATTACAGCGACACATAACGTTTACTGAAGTTGTAGCAGTTGTCAAATGCTAACGTTCTTCCTACCTCAGTATCAGCACCATTATAGGTGTAACTTGCATACCACCGAGAAAATTTGCAACCATACTAAAACCAATGATTAGCCAGGCTAAGTTTTCACAGTTGCTGTCTGTGCAACGGCCAACCCCCACGTGACCTTCACCGGGAATACAAGCGCATGACGTGTAATTCTAAAATTGAATTTACAGTTATCATCAAATCACATTTAATTGTCTGGTTTAGCTAAATAAAATAACGAAATAGTGAACGATTTTGTTAAACGTTTTCAATAAAATACGTTTTAAACGCAGTAGTTTGACTAAATCAATGGGAATTGTTAAGTTAGTATAGAAACTCTAATACGTAGTTTTTAACGCCAAAGACTCACGGCAATCCTTCCACTATCATCACTAGATAATCCCGTGCATCCGGCGTGACATGGTGTAACGTAAGTGATGCCATCCGGGCCACAAACAGGCGCGTAAAAACTGTCTTGGCAGCTGCAATCAGCGTTGCATATGGTACTAGCTGAACCCAATTCGGCACCAGGCAAGCTAAAACGGAGAACAGACTTAGAAAAAAACACTGTTTTCTCTAAATCATGAAGTTATACTCTTCTGCTGCTGTACAGTACTCTACCTTTCGTTGTAGGGTACTGTAAGGCCTGCGATATCAATAGTATCACATCCCACAAAGACCAGAGGCCCGAAGAAGGCTAAGGTTCCAAAAAGCGAATAAATGCTGATTTTGATAATACCGGATGTTTCTAGCTTCCATCTTTTAATGATAAAACTTCCAGTGATGGTTCCAAGTATGAGAAATGGCAAGTTTAAAGCCCCTACAATAGTATTACAGATATGATTTTAACGTCATTTCCACGTCTAAAAAGAAGATATTGTGACAGCCGAGCCATAACCACGTGACTCTATGCTACGCCATAAGCCTACGTTTGGAAATCATCTGCATCGAAAACGATCATGTGAAGACCTCGTGATCAAAAAAAAAAGAAAAGACTTTACCTCGATTGAACTGGTACAACAATTTGGAAAACACTTACGTCAGAATTGAGAGTTCGTTCAAACCTGACCCTATTTGTAAAACCTTTTTAAGACAGGCCCTTTATTGCGGAGCTAAAACAAAAATGCGTATAATGGCAACGAGCACCAAAGAGAAAATGGGTAAGTGTGCACCAAAAAGAAAAAATAATGTAAGCATGATTTTAATTGTTCGAAAAAGGCGCGACAGCTGTAAAAAACGGACAGTTGGGTATAAAACAAAAAAGACGTGTTGCATTAAAACATATTCAGATTACAATTTGTGTATGTCGAAGCACAAAAAACCCACATAGCTCAAAGCTTCGTTGATGATTAAGTGTCGAAAAGTTCAACCTAATTTAAGGAAAACCACCTTTAAAAGCCCGTACAAGCAGCGAGTCGGGAGTCTATAAAACGGATCAGCAAAAATACTTTGTTGTAACAGTTAAGGGAACTCTTTCTCAAAGCTGAGCCTGGAAATGATTAACGTATGTGTTTTCCAAATTGTTCTACCAGTTTAATTAAGGTAAGGTCTGTTCTTTGTTTTTGATCACGAGGTCTTCACATGATCGTTTCCGATGCAGATATTTTCCAAACGTAGTACTATGACGTAGCATAGAGTCACGTGGTTTTGGTTCGGTTGTCACAATATTAAACCAGTACCCTACCAAACAACAATAAGCCTACAAGCAGTTAATATCTTAGTTTAGCAAACGGAAATTGACTACAACCCAGTTAAAGTCAGCTAGGCCAATAAAAAGACGTTTTACCAATCAGAAAGCTGCTTGTAGATGCAGACTTTCCAAAGCCAACTTCCAAATATTTAATCATAAACGTTGCGCCTCCAGAAATTCTGAATGCTTCTGATGTCCACAACGCAAGTACCAAAATATACCGTTTGTTACAAGCGAGTTGTTTAAGGGCTTCCACGACTCCGGTGTCAGTTTTGAAAGATGCTTTGACTTTTCCAACCTCGAAACCATTTGCTGGGCTCTTTCCATTCTGTGCTGGTTTCTGAGTTAGTTTTATCACTTAAAATTTGAGACTTAATTGTAGCTTACTTGGTCTTACACGACTTTGTATTAACAAAGTTCGTAAAATGATAATTTAAAAGATTCCAACCTAAGTTGTACCTCCTTCATATCTTCTATCTCCTGTTTCATTTCCTTCGGATAAAACCAGAGTGGAAGGCCGAAGAGAAATATCCCTATCGCCGTCACAATAAAACCAACCCACCAAGCCCCCACCCAAGCCGGGTGTCGCGGATTTATTCCGATCGTTGCTGCGTAAAAAGACTTCTGTTGCTAACTTACTTTATGAATCTGTGTATGAATGAAATTGGTCGGTCGTCGTTGTTTTGCATGAAACTGCTCTTGCATCAGTAATACGGCAAGTCCAGCTGTGTGTTCAAATTCACTCACTCACCTGTATCCACCCACGGAAAATCAACCCACATTTTCATCGTTACCGAGCCCAGAACGAAACCAAGTGCAGGACCGGCAAGTCCGATGGACGTCACAATACCTGCACAATACGTCACAAACCTAACAAACCAGCCCTTATAACTTTACTTCATGCATCCAAGTGTTACATGTTTAATGTTCATAGATTTTCACGAACTGCTGTAGACTGGATAGCCACAGAGTTGTTGTAAGCAAACAAGTACCAATGTACAGGGCTGCATTGTGCTTTGTTGCGTGATCGTCTACGTAAGAAAACCCGAGAGGCTGCAGAGGGGATCCCCCAATTCCGGTTATCATGATTCCGATCAAGATAAATATGTATAGGTTCGAAGACTCGGCGTCGTTTTGCTCGTCGCAGTTTTGTTCCTGGATTACGCTGGAGTTGCTGCTGCAAACAAAAATACATCATTTGTTATTTTATATCTTTACCCAAAAGTGTTTCTCTGGCCATGGTTACACCATGCAGGAGAAATTTTTGCTTCATAACTGTAGAAAAGTTGTTTGGTTTGACATAAAAACAAAGCGCGTTATGCTGATGAAGTAACTCGTGCTGCATCGATCATCATGTTTTGCATCAAGAGTAGCATTTTGGCAACATGTTGTGGTACAAAGTTAGAACAAACAAGCGTTTAGCACACACATGTTGTTTGCCACTTCGGTGAGACATTAGTCATCGTGACTGCGAAAAACTTGTGTCGTTCAACCCTCACCTACTGCAAGTCAAAACGTGCTCGTTGTTTGACGTGTTGCGGGAAATGTCCACAAATTTGTAACGTTCTCCAATAAACTGAGGCAAAATTGTTAACATGTACCCGAGCATCGCTAGTAGGCTTCCCATCGCTATTAAACGCGGCCTAAACATGAAAAAAATAACGTTTGAGCGCTGTCCTACTAAATCAAGAATTTACAAAGACTCCACCGCAAGTAATCCATATAAGTGACCTGCAAGATGCAAGAATTTACAAAAAAAACAAATTCATAAGCTACCTGTTGTAACGGCTTCCAATATAACTGATCACGACCATGAACGGCAAGTTGCCGATTTGGTAGCTGGAGGTAAGAACAGCGGTCATCGTACTCGGCAACCCGAACCTTCTTTCTATGGTGGTTATCACACTTCGAAAGTAAGCACCCGCTGTTATCTGCGGAAGAAGTTACATGTCAAACGCTAACGTCAGTGTTTTGCAACGGTTACTTTGTACTCACATGCTTTGCATTTTTGTTCTAATGCGATGTTATGCGCGAAATTTGGTTCTCGACCTACTAGCGTATTGCACTCAATAAGTTGTAGGCTTACTGCCTTGTAAGTTACGGCTTTAAGAGTTAGAAAAGTTGTAGAAATAAACAAAACGGATTATTGATCATATGAAGAAGTTTACCTCAGCAAATAAAATACAGCCCAGCCAAAACGAAAAACTTCTTATACCTAATGCCATGTTATGAATCAGTAACACAATGTGCTCCGCTATTTTCTGTTTTTCAAAAAGTTTAAACATTATTCAAGCTAAATGGTGCGAGTTTATGCCTAAGCCAGTAATTTTTTGATAGATTTTGCTGCAGTTCCAAAGCTTATTCTTGTCGATTTAAGTAGCTTTTAAACTTCACTTCAGCTTGCTTTGTAAAATTGTATGTCTTGATGCAAGCAGCATAACAGCTGCCTAATTTCATTTATGCTATTTTAGAAGGTAAAGGCTGCCATCACTTCACCGGAAAAGGTTGTATTTTCGAAACAATGTTTTCTAGTTTCTTGTCGACCTCGTTTGAATGTTCTTACGCAGTAACCTAAATATACCTTTTAATCTAAATCCAAGTTCAATTAAACCCTCCATAGCTGAAATCAACTTAAGTTTGCATAATTTCTTATTTTAATCGCTTGTCTTTGACAACGGGCTACGTGACCTGCTTACGGTAAAATAGTGGCTTTTGCTTCTAAACAACAGGTTGATAATTGACCAGAACACTAGGAGAAAGCGAAAAAGAGTTCGCTAATGGGCTTTTGACAACAGTCACTATGTTACTTGTTTGTTTTCCTACGAGAGACAGACTTCTTATCGCCTAAATGACAATTGCCTAATCTAGAAACATGCCATTTTAATTCTGCCGCTGAATAGTTTGTTTGTTGGTGCAATTGCCTCTTTTTTCCTCCGATTTTGATTCGCAAAGTCATCATCGCTAGCTTAATCATATTTGCTGAAATGATGCGAAGTTATATAACCACAAACCAGCAAGGTGTCGCAATATCAAAAGACTTATGACTCTGAGACATTTATGTACGAGATGGAGTATGCTTTGGCAAAGCTTTTAAGCCTATATATATCGCCCAAACGTAGTTTCCGAAAATTAAATGACGGATTTTTAGTCATGTCAATATTACATTGTTACGTAAGTTGTGACGATGGTGATGTCGCGTTGAGATCCCATGTTTTCTGCAAAGTTTGCTACAAAATTAGCGGGAAGTTTTTCAACAAGCGGGATAATAGACCTATTAGCGCAAGTCGTAAATCATGACAATTTATGACCTAAATTTTTGCCAAAAGAGTGCAAACAAGGTTACGTAGCCCATGCGGCTATTCAATGCAAAAACACTAACATGCAAGTGATGATAATCAAGATGGTTTAACATAAATTACTTTAATTAAAGTTCTAAATAACAAAACGCTTTTTGCTTGAGGAAAATTTTGCATTTTATTGTTCTGTTGTAATTCTTTTCGTAAACTCTATCTCCGAAAATTTGTTTCAATTATAATAGATCGTCCAAAAACATCTGCATGAGTGTTTTCGCTTAATCATAACAAGGCAAACAAAGTTAGCGATTACAAGCTTGACAAATATTTGATAAAGCTCTGTATCACGTCCTTCTGTACATGGAATAGCCTATCAAGATGTGTTAGTAGATCAAGAAAAAATATTTCGCAAAATATTTATTGACTGTGACTTGTTCCATTTATCCGTCCGATACTTTGGCTTACAGCAGTCAACGCTTTGTGCTTTCTGATCATCACTCAATTGTATCACATCACTTGTGCGCTTATTACAATCCAGGCAGTCTATGTCGAAACGTTATAGCCTCCAATAAATTGATGCGGACAACGAAAAAGAAAGTTTAAAATATTTTATGAGGAGATGAGTGGTGTAGATTTGACAAAATGACAATCTTCATGGTCGGTGTTGTCCATGATTTAACATTTCACCACAGTAAAATGTAGATTCTCGCATTTAAAAATTAAACCATGTTTTACAGCCTGCCCTTTTCAGTCGGCACAAAGGTGAAAAGATATTTAATTTAAGCACTGAGCCCATTTTAAATCCCTGAAAGTTAATATTTGCTCGACTTATGACATACATTATATGCTTTCAAGAAGCAAACCGTTTTTGTTAAGTGTTTAAACTGTCTGATTCTTATGAGCTATTGCCAGTCTATGCGAAACTATAATGACACTTCAGATATTTCGTACAAAATCTGAAAACAAATTTACTATACAGGCAATAATTTTAACTAAAAGTTTACTTATCATGTTAATGGTTTCACAAAATTTCTAAGCAAGTTAAATCATTCTACACCATTCAATTGAGATGGAGAAAAATGATCTTTATTCAGCAAAATATTAATTACGATGATTTGTCTAATATTAGACACGACACGTTCCCTAAAATTAAACAAAATACATTTTTTTACAAACATGGCATCCACTTGGTACATTAAAAGCATGATACGACTAAGAAACAATTAATCACCAACATCAGAAGTAAATGTAGGCCTACCTGAGCTTTAAAACCTAAGGTGGTGAACATGAATTATAAAAACTGTAAATTGCTATACACACTGTAATGTGCAAATTTGAGTGCAACGGTTTTAATCATTTATCAAGGCCTGTTATTTTTGCACTGATCTCCCAGAGTAACTTTTCTTCCGTCTTATTTGTTGCTCGAGCATACAGTTCCTCGCGTTGACAGTTGCTAAAATAATGCCCACTATCGGCAGTTACTTTGTCGTCCAAAGCGCAGTACAGCGTAGTCTGACAGCCATAGAAGATGCTTCTGCAATGCACAAGCAGAAAATACTGACATGGTTCGGTTTATGAGAAGAATACCTTTACTAATAACATAAACATGTTCGTGGATTTATTATCTACTGTTCAATCTACTCATCATTTTCAAGCTAGTGGTAAAAGATACTTTTGTGAACAAGTTTACAAAACATTTGATGGTCCACATTTGTTTCACCTTTTGAACAAAAATGCATTGATGTTAACCAAAATTTGGAAAAAGTCAGTAAAGTTGTCTTCAATTTCAGAATCAATAAAACCTGTGCAAAATTACAAAGAAAATACTGTTATTATTAATGTAATATGAATTGTGCTTGTGTCGATGTTCTCAAAAGATTTTCCCTTTTCTGCTAAACCCTTTGGGCTCCCTACATTTTGAGAGTTCCTGTGTCACAAAGAAGAAATTACAAGATAACAACATGAAGAAAGAAATCAGAGAAATCTAATACAATAGAAAATAATTGATTTATCATTGTATAATCTAATAAGCTCAGAACCCCAATTGTGATTCTATGTACAGTATTTTACAAAAACAAACCAGGATGTATTGCATAAGTTGTGATGTCATAATCGCTGAGCATGTCATTCAGCTTGGCAGTAAAAAAAATGTTGGCGATTTTTGTTGCTGCATACACTTCATACATGTCCCAGCCTGATGTGACATTTTTGTACATATTCTCCTTGGTAGCAAAACCCCACCTTTACAAAAATATTTCTAGATAAGCAATTTACAGAAATGAATGACACAGGCTCATCTTTATGTTTTTTCTACTATCAAAGCAGTAAATAGTTGCTTGAGTATCTTCTACCAATAAGTAATTACCTACAAGTTTTGGGTTTTCTGTAACTTCTACCTGTAAGTGCCTGAAGATAAATTGAGTATTCTAACAGGTCTGGATGTTGACTGCGTTTTCATTTTTGGCAACAAGAGATTTGTCAAAAGAAAAGGACCAAAGTGGTTTATGGCAAATAACTTGTTCACTCCCGATGGTGCTTTCCCTGTTGCAGTCAACATGCCTGTAAAATATCCCATTGCATTTCAACAATCTCCAGTGAGCCTACTCTTCTTTTAATGGATAAGTTTACTGTGAAAGATTGAAAAATATCAAGCACATAAATTTAAAGCATATCCAAGATACTGAGATAACTTTTTAAACTACTGCTGAAAACTCACCAGCATTGTTAATGAGATAATCAAGATATTGTTCGCTTTCATCAAATTCTTTTGCAAACGTTTTTACGGAATCAAAATCTGCAAGGTCCAAATGCATCGAACGAATCTAACATGTAAAAATTTATATAACAGCTTCTGAAACTTAAAACATGCGAAGAAACACAGGACATAAAATTCTTTTTTCTAAAATAGAGAAATCAAGTTAAGTAAACAGTGCATTTTCATCTATGGTTCTACAAATTATTGTAATGAGTTATAACTTTAAAATTATCAATACCTTTTTATTTCTAGTCGTTTTGATGATGTCATCAACCACTGCTTTGGACTTCTTCATATTTCTTGAAGCAATGACAACTCGGGCTCCTTTCTTTGCCAATTCCAAGACAGTTGCTTTACCAATACCAGCATTTCCGCCTTTAAAGTAGAAACAAGAATTTAAAGCAATATATAAAAATGTATGAAAAATACAAAGTACTTAATTCAAATTAGAATTATTATTAATACTCTACGAAGTAAGCTTAATAAACAGCAGTAGGTTATAAACTAAGGTACCTGTGATTAGAACTGTTTTGCCATCTAAACTTTTTTTACTTTCATAAACTGGACCCTTCTTGATATAATTCAACCAGTAATACGCAACAAACAAGACAACAACACATAAGATAAATCTTTTACTGAACATGTTTTTTCAGTTACTTACACAGTTACACAGCCTGTTTTCAGCAACATCAGATATCACCCAAAATTGTAACAAAAACTCTCTTATTGCCCTGCTAGGGAAAAAAACTACAAATATAGTAAACTCACCTTGAGATCAGTTTAAATCAGAGCTGCAATATAATAATTTTTGCTGACTTAAGTCAGGAAGAGTCCATATAGCATGTGTATATATATAAATCATTTCAAACATCTGCCTCTAAATTAACTGCGGTCAAAATTTTAAAAAATGCAAATGGAGTCCTGCAAATTTCTGAATTTGGTTACTCAAGTCAACATCTTAAAGACTGGCCTAGGTTTATTACAGAACCAATAACACGCAAACACTATGCTCCTGATGAAACAAGCCAGTTGGTCAGCTACTTTAGGCCTACTCTGTATGAAACACATGAATTCGTTAATTTATCGTCAAGTTTTTTATGTGGAAATCTTTAAAAAAATGTTTCACCCCTGCCCAAACGTAATACAACATCTCGGTAACATCTTACGGTTTTAGTTCAGTCTTTTGTTGAGTGAGGGAATGAGTAAGTACTAACAAGAAGCCAAACCTGAACAGATTCGCTGAATATTACCTCTGTGGGAGATTCGGATGAACACAAATACTAACAATGGCGAACCCGAAAACTATACTGCTTACAAATTTATCAACTTTAATAATGTAATAAAATAATGATCTATATCCCTGGCTATGTTAAACTAGAGTCAACATTTCTCACCGAAAATCATTTACTTAAGGATTTCACTTTTCAAATCGCCTTTTAATCTGTGATGATAAAGGGATATTATAATATACAATTCGAATGGAATATATTATTCTTATTTTCAGAAATCTGCTTTACGAAACGTGACGTTAATGATAGATAACATTGCATACCGATAACTTCCTGTTTTCTGTTTTAAGTCGTGACATAAATGTCGTGCCTGCCTATCTTGCGTGAGTTATGCACAGCTGTTCAATTCATTATTCTACTAAGATCATCGCTGCAACATGGACATCTTTATGCTGTTGCTGTGCCAATGTTTTGTCAAAATGTAATTGTTCAAAGAAACTTCAATATAATCAGTATATACGGTTGTCATTCCTATGTAACCATTGTTGAATTCAATTTGAAGAAGTTCAGTGTCAAGATAGACAACTTTGTTGTCATCCTTGCAAGCCAACAAGGACTTTGGTCATACATTATAGCAGTGGAAAACAAGTCATTATACTACTAATCACTGCTAATTGAAGCTAGTCTTCAGACAATAAGCCGTCAAGGTGAACAATTAAATCTGAGGGTGAGAAAAGCAGACAACGACCTCATGAGACTCATATATGAACACCCGAAATAAACATTTCAACAAGTACTTATTGTAGTGAAGTGGGTCAATCTCAAGTGCAGGTGCCGTATACCCACTTTCCGTTACAAATCATTAACTTTTAGTAATTAGGTCACGATACAAGCAAGATTTGGCAACTTTTTGAAAGAGTTTTACCATTTGGTGCTAACACGAATAGATTCGGGATTCGTTCGGGTTGACCTTTAAGTTATTCGGATTCGCACGAACCCGAATAAATCATCATCCTCGCGGCGCATCCCTAATAAATACATCGCACTTCATGATGTCTTTCCGATTTGGGGATTACCCACCTGTAAAAATCTTTTGTTTGTACATTCACAACTCAGTAATTCTTTTCAAACAAAACAGGTACATGAATTAAGATCTTATGTTTCTTGAAAAATTTAAAAACCAGGTCTAAAGTTGCCGTGCTTGTCCACTTCGCCCAAAATATGGAAGGCACAAAAAATTTGGGGTTATACACCTCAAAAACGCTTTAAAATGCCTTCAACGAAATATATTCTCATATGTAAATGTAAAAGAGCTGTTAACTATAACGATGTTGGAACGCCGTATACCTGCTTATTATGTTTTCCTATAGGTTAGAGCTGATACAGTAGTCACAAGCAAGGAAATGCAATGAACAAAAATGAGTGACGACGTAAAATGGCCTATGGCCCAAAAAATTTGGGTTGGTTCCACGAAAATCCGTGGAATTAGGCTATTGTATTGAAGTTTGGTCAAATTTTAGTGAACTTTTGCTAGGTTTTATTCTATTTAATTATGTAAATGACTTTAAATTGTTTTAACTTACTGAAATTATTTGATTTTAACGACAGGGTAAATAAACTGGAAACCAAAATTACCTGCAAGGAAGTAGGCTATACTGGCAAACAATTTATTTCACAAATAAATAAGTATCTAACTTCACATCTTGAATAAATATCAAATGTGTAAAAAGTATGCAACAGGTAACCAACTTCATGCCAGCCTCGGCTTGTTAGCTTCGAAACAAAGCTAATCTTTAAATGGTGAAAAAATTCATTTGATTGGACAAATTTTAAAATCACTGTTAGGCAAAATCCATGATTAACAAGCATAGTTACATACAAACAAGCACTACCAAGACTCAAATTGCATTGAAAACATTCCATCTTAAAAAAAGGAATTTGAGGTATATTGCAACAAAGTCCATTAATCATGAAAATGTGCCAATCAAAACATTCTTCATAATGGGCAAACGTAATTCTAAACTATTATTAATTTAACAAAGCTAGTTATTGCTCTAAATAGCTGGTACACAAAAGCATACACCACCAAAACTTAATTATCAACTTCAGAAGTACCATAGCTTCAAAGCTAGAAGTAATGGCGATCAAATAAAATACAAACATTGTTAATTATATCTTAAGGCCAGTTATTTTTGCACTGATTTCCCAGAGTAACTTTTCCTTTGTCTTATTTGTTGCTCGAGCATACAGTTCCTCACGTTGGCAGTTGCTAAAGTAATGTCCACTTTCGGCAGTTACTTCGTCGTCCAAAGCGCAGTACAGCGTAGTCTGACATCCATAGAAGATGCTCCTGCAATGTAAAAGTGGTGAATGCTCACAATGAATGTGGTCAAGTGACTTATTATTAAGTTAAACTTGCAAACGTGCATTTTTCTTACCTCTTAAACAAAACTGCATTAATCTTAACCAAGACTTGGAAAAAGTCAGTAAAGTTGTTTTCAAGTTCAGAGTCAATAAAATCTAAGCAAAATTACAATATTTCCAGAGTTTTTTGCATCATAGGAAAAGAGCTTACCAAGAGCAAGATCTTTGACAAAATTAGAGTATTGTGCAATTGTCAGACAGAGTGAAAGCTCACAAACTTCAGTAAATTTGACATTTTGAAGCAACTTCCCCTGCTTTGGAGAAACTCCAATTAGAATAGAAACGACTACAGATAACTCGAAGGTCTCTAACCAGAAATTTCAATTAACTTAAGTGTTTCTGTGGTTTCAGGGCTTTGGTTTTGGCTTTGCAATGTTCTTTGTCTCAAAATCCATTAATTGCAATGTAAGCAACATGTTGATTTGCTTTATGTTCATAGCTTGTTATAGACTAGAAGCAAAAAACGTTAATTTTGTGATTGATCTTTTAATCTCATGCCTTTTCTCCTTGAAACTCTCAAATGGGCTTCTGTGTATAACATTTAAAAACTCAAGTCAAGAGTCATTTGATTGTTCAACTCTGAAATTAATCACGGGAAGTAATTTGATTTTATCCCGACTTTGCGTCAACATACTTCCACTGTATTGTTGTCACTTTACATTTTAGTTACTTCAACAACAACAACAACGTACGTTACTTTACGCACATTATCTTGAAAACGTAAAAAAGTCGACCAACCTGGATTTATTGCATAAGTTGTGACATCATAAATCACTGAGCATGTCATTCAGCTTAGACGTGAAAAAAATATTAGCGATTTTTGTTGCTGCATACACTTCATACATGTCCCAGCTTGATGTGACATTTTTGTACATATTCCCTCCGGTAATAACACCCCACCTTTGACATTAAAGTCTTGCATAAGCAATTATGTAATGGATGAAAATTGGAAAATTACATTTGTTAGTGTTTACATAATAAGTATCAAAGAAAGTGGAATAAATATTACTGATAAATGCCTGAAAATAAATTGAGTATTCTAACAGGTCTGGATGTTGACTGCGTTTTCGTTTTTGGCAACAAGAGATTTGTCAATAAAAAAGGACCACAGTGGTTTATGGCAAATAACTTGTTAACTCCCGATGGTGCTTTCCCTGTTGCAGTCAACATGCCTGTAAAATATCCCATTGCATTTCAACAATTTCCAGTGAGCCTACTCTTCTTTTAATGGATAAGTTTACCGTGAAAGATTGAAAAACTCAAACTTATATGTAGCATTCAAATTGGGTATGCTCATCCAAGAAACTGATGCCAACCTTTTAAACTACTGTTACAAGTTCACCTGCATTGTTGATAAGAAAATCAAGATATTGTTCGCTTTCATCAAATTCTTTTGTAAACGTTTTTACGGAGTCAAAATTTGCAAGGTCCAAATGCATCGAACGAATCTAACATGAAAATACTTTTGTATTCAATCATAATCATGTGACTCATAACTCAGAATTGTAAATCATAGTCAACGCATTAGAGGTGTCACCTTTTTATTTCCAGTTTCTTTGATGATGTCATCAACTACTGTTTCCGACTTCTTCATATTTCTTGAAGTAATGACAACTCGGGCTCCTTTCTTTGCCAGTTCAGGCTAATTCCAAGGCAGTTGCTTTACCAATGCCGGCATTTCCTCCTTAGAAGTGGAAAAAAATTATAGCAACATGCGCAGAGTAAGAAAAAAACAAATGTTTGCAATCAAAGTCAAACTATATGGTCCAAAACTGAATCATTTTTACCATATTAACTAGGCTATTAAATACAAGTAGAAATTGAGGTACCTGTGATCAGAACTGTTTTGCCATTTAAATGTTTTTTGCTTTCATAAACTGGACCCTTCTTAGTATAATTCAGCCAGTAATATGCAACAAACACAACAGAAAACGAAAGGCACAAGATAAATCTTGAACTGGACATGTTGTTTCAAACAGCCTGCTTTCAGCAAATTGAAATGTTAGCCACAGAAAGTGAGCTTAGTCTACTGTCAGTGGACTAATGCAAGGCTAGAGAAAAAGTTTGCCTTTATTGTCTGTTAAGTTGAACTTCTGACGAAAAAGTTACTTCCCTTTTTCGTGTATGATTTTTTTCTGTTTTCGTAAAATAAATGTTTACCTGCAAAACTTACCCATAACATTGATTGTTTTGCAATGACTAAGCTATAAATTATAACAAGATTAGTCTTGTAATAGTCTATGATTGAACATAAACATTCCAGCATTTGTTTTAAACCATTAATATCATAGGCCTAAATAAGACAATTGATTAAACTGTAACTATTAATTATGACTTTGTAGCTTCGGTACCTGCAAGCATGCCCTTAGCAATCTTCAGTAGGCTTTATAACGCAACAGTAAGTAATCATGCGTAAATACTTTTCTTTGCAAGTTTTACATCTCAGTTTGTTTTGATTGTTTCGTGGTCGGGCTAACTGGCTAACTTTCTTTCACAATTCACAGAACCACTGTATTCTGGTACCGTATCACTAACATCCTGCACTTTTTAAAAAGTTTTGGAAAAGTTTTTGACTTTTTGTTATCTTGTATGTTAAATTTTCTGGTAGGCAACAATCTAGGCCTACATTAAAACGAATTTTTTCTTGCGTATTATCTATGACGAGCCAGATGAAACGTTGGCTTATGTGCCAATTTAGTGAATTTTGGTGTGGTACAACTTTTTGCATTCAAGTTTTTTGAAAGTTTTTCTATTACTTCGTTTTCAATTCCAAAAGAATCTGATGCTGTAAAAGCACTGCAAATGAACAATTTTAATTTTGATTGATTTTACCTGTTGGTCTTTATAAACACATTTGATATCGTAACTCTGCCAGACAACACATAAAATCATTGGGTATACTGTAAAAAATAAAATCTAATAGTTAGTCAACAAGAGGATAATAATTAGTCTAAAAACGGTGCTTTTTTGTCCCACTTTCATAAGTTTGTTTTGTTGACTAATTATTAGCCGCAATTGAAGGCTAGCTATTAGTCATTTCCACTGATTATTAGTCGTATTTGTTGACTAATTTTTAAATTCAATTTAACACTAATTACAAGTCACATTTCATTCAATCAATAAATGGTGGATATTTACATGGTACACAACCACTACAGGTGGAAATTTCAGTACAAATGTAGTCAGAAATGTTATTTTATTGACATTCCTTTTATACATTATTACTTTGAATATATACACAAATACATTGTTGAAAACATTATTTATCATGATGAATACATGCATTACAAAGAAATTGAATACTGCTGAAAACATTATCATGATGAACACATACATCAAAGAAATAGTACATTGTTGAACACATTTTCATGGATACATAGTGAAACACATTATCACTGAAACAGCGACTTATATTTTCTATTGCAAGGAGTTTTTCCCACACCAAAAACATGGTGCTCCAATGCTTGATAAGCAAGCTTGGCTTGCACTGGATAAGCTAAATTTAACAGATAATATGTTGCTAGCAAATACACCATGCCTTGGAATGCATTTGCCTTTCCTATCTCAACAAAAGGTTTCCTGTCAATGCAAATGCTACATTGCATTTCCAGGTCGTCTTTATTTCCCAAACAAAGTAAAAACGGTTGGTCATGAGATTTTTTTAAACTTTCCAAAAGTCCGAAAGGGGTAAATAAAAAAATGTAACTTTCCTCAACATCCAACTTGGCTACAACATTTTTCATGTACTCGAAACTGTGTGGGTCTCCACCTCCTACAGTGCATTTAGAAGAGAAAGCTTCCCAATTCTTTTTTGAATCCGCCCACAAAGTATCTGTTGTTCTTTTAGTTGCTGCTGCATATTCCTCAATGCACTGCAAGTAAAAAGAAGCACAGCTTTACTTTTCAAAGCAAACTACACAAAAAACCTTAGTAATCGTTACTACAAATGAATTTACCATATCCAGACAATAAATGTGTATTGTCTCAGTGTATGTAATAGCATGGTACGTGAAACTTAAAACTTTCAGTGACACAAAATTAATAAATTGAATTACCTTTTCTGGATGTTGCCCATACTCAGGGTATTTTTTAAGCACTTCTTCTACACTGTTATTACAACAAAGATGCTTTATTTCCAACATCCTATCATTTCTCTCATCCTCCCACTTTTTCTGTTGAGTTGCATCTACCTGCGACACATTCTTGGACAACTTTCTTTTTTTTGGCGATTTGGGTTTGGTATTATGAATTCCCAAAACTAACGTTGCTTTTGAAAATTGGTTGTGAATTCGTTTGCGCACGGCAGCCATTAGTGCTGCCCAGGGCTGGTCTCCATTGCAAGTTAGGACCGGGTATTCTGTGATCAAGTTTCTTGCTATTATAACTTGTTCACTCTTGGTTGGTTTGTTTTGTAGTCTGATTGTAGTGTTTTCTTCTATTTTTTTAACTATATATACAAACTGAGAATGTTTCAGGTCCTCTTTTTTCACAGTTTTAAGAAAATGTTTTTCGATATCTGTAAAGGGGAAGTGAGTCCCTAAGCTGCCTGGATACGGTTGCATATTCCATATGTTCTGCTGTGGTTGTGCTTTCACCGATGTGAATGTTTTGGAACTGATGGTCTTTTCGTTTGTCTTGAGTCTGGTTTCCAGCAGTGTTGCACTGCTTCTGGGTGGAAAAATGTCATTGGCAACATCTGACACTTCACTTTCAACGTAACTAGGTGTGCTTTCACCCTCAGGAGCTGGAGATGATGTCAGAAAAGTGGAGTAACTGCTTTCAGCTGAAGAATTCAACAGCATGAGACAGCTTTGTCCAAAGATGTCAGAAGTCGATGCATCTTTCTAAAATGAAATACAACAATAGCAACTTAACGAAGTTGGCTAGGCAATTTTACTTATTAAACACACAACAGTGTTGATTTTCTACACAACTAATATTTTGATATTTTAAATTTTAATCAACACGTAAGCTGATGTTATTATTTAATGGAATAAATTAACTTATTTTTTATTACATGACACTGCAACAAATTTTTAAACTGTATAACCTGATGGCATTGAAACAATTTTGGGGTTTTCGTAGTCCATGCAAATTAAAAATTTGTACAAAAAACTTGTGTTTCGGCTACAAACAAAATATAGTCAGTATTGGTAGGTAGATGGTAGACCATAGTAACAGTATTTAAATTTATTTCTATTCAGCACAACCGTAGTTTCACAGACCCAAAATAAAGAATGTTTACAGGGAATATGTTTAACTTTCACTAGCACCCCCGTGGAAAATATTGGATTCCCATTTTAGTGAAACTGTGAGACTATGAACATTGAACGAAGCGCATGAATATTGCTCTTTTTGTGTGACATCTCAAAACTGGTAATGCAAACAAGCTGCATACATTTTCCAACTGCGAACAACCACAGAGAAAACAATTAGCAATGGCAACATCTAGAAATCATGTTTAGGCAGGCATGAAATAAACCAACTGATTTTTATTGTGACTACAAAATCTGTAGTCAGACTTCCGTCAGTCCAAGGATAAATATTATCACACCATACCATTATCGATATGAGCAAGTTCTTAACGTGACCTTCGCAATGATAATTAAATTATTGATGATGATGATTGATAATAAAAAATACAAAAATAAACTGAACGTGGGTATGGATGTTATTTGTTCAGTGTTGAACCATAGTACAGCGATACAACTTACCTATGGATATAATGCCAAAGTAGAAAAATGTTTTCAGTATACAACACATGTTCATTGCAAACTTACTTTTTTCAATACATCTGACAAGAATTGTTTCAGTTCTTGTCTTTCTCTGAAGGTTAAGGAAGGAAACTCTTCTTTTATTGTTGCTCCATCAACTGGTAAATCTTCTACTGTTATTCCTGAATCTAATATATATACAATGTATTACACACAGTTAACAGAGAGCATCAAGGAGTATGGTAAACAAAAAAACAATTGAAGTAAACATTACACATTTGTAGGTTATAAATGTATCATTATATACACTTACATGCATACTGCACATAGGCTCTCAGCCTATATAACAAGCAATATTCGGAAACTTGAATATGTCATTCGCAGACAATTCTGTCGTAAGTTGCTACTGTACTGTATTTTTTATACTGTATTGTCTTAGTTAAGCCTATATAATCTACGTTTTTGTAGAAGGTATAATGTGCATAATACTGCACTATACGGTAGCCTACAATATTTTAAGTGGACCAAACGGAAATGTTGGAAACCCAAATTGTAATTGTTGTGACCCTTGTAAGCTACCATAGCACAAGGTTTCCTCTTCCTACAGTTAATGACAAAGATAAACGATACGATACAAATACATTAAAACTTTAGGGCTTGATCAATGAAACGCTTAGTAAGTGTAAGTCGTGCAAATCTTACCTTGGTCCGACTTTAAATATTATGACACCAATCACACCATACCATAAAATAAAGACTCGATTTCACTGATGACAGTGAAAATCATAAACAATAGAACAAATAACAACTTGTTCTGCAGTGCTGCAATGACTTTCCTCAATACAACAATAAAAACATAAACATGCCATGGTTGGCAAACAACAGTTGTTGTATGTAGGCTAATTGTACAAACTTCGACAAGAAGAACTTCACTATGCTAAATTTATACTTTCATTGTTTTATAGTTTATACAAAAGGACAAAAACAAAACCTGAAAACCGAATTACAACATTTTTTGATATTGACAAACTTGCATTGCATAACATCAACAAGCTAACAGATAGACGGAATTAATTATTATTTAAACGGCACATAAACAATGAGCAAGACGTAATAGAGTACCATCACAATGCCAAGTTTGACACACACTTGCTGGTCTGCTTAATTTAGCTTTTCTAACTTATGTTTTGTGGATTTAACTATTTAGGGGTGTAGTGGCCGTTTTAGTTGTTATCACTATCAGTGATTTTTAACTTTTTTAAGCCATTTCGGCTTGTTCACTTTTTCCTGTTCATTGGCGCATGGTAATTAGGGATGGGCCGATACGAACGCAAACCCGAATAGATTCGCCGAATATCGCCTTTATGGAAAATTCGGGCGAACACGAATACCAAGATGGCGCACCAGAATATAATATTACTTTATAAATTTACTGACTTTCGTAAAAATTGATGATCTAGTTTCCGGACAATGCTAAACTAGAGTCAGCAGTACTTACAATGAAGGTCGTTTTCCTAACGATTTTGCTTTTTCGATCGTCTTTCGAAACAACTATTTTTCGAAAGAAAGCGATTTGTCCATTGATTAAGTCATTTTAGAAGCAAGACTTGACAAATTTTGGAGGAAATTTTATTGTTTGGTCCTAATACGAATAGATTCGGGATTCGTTCGTGTCGACCTTCATGATATTCGGGTTCGCACGAACCCGAATAATTTTCCTCGTGGCACATCCCTAATGGTAATAATAACTGTTTTGATTTTTTCGTCCCCACCGCGCTTTTGAGGAAACATAAAATGACCGATTTCATACTCATAAAAGTATTGGACCTCTAGTTTTCGTTTTTTTATAATGTAGCCTATTACTTAGCGCCAATGTTCCCTCTAAGATGCGGGCGTGCGCAAATGCGCGCTGCTGACACTGTCTCCGTTCACAGAAAATCTGTCCTGCGCACAAGAAAAAAATCCAACCTGAATTGAAAATGAAATAAACGCATAATAATGACGACGCGCATGTCTTATGTTGCTCACAGTGGTCCAAGGGACCGCTCAGGGAGTTAGTGTGTTTGCTGAGACTCGTGAAAAATTAAAGGGAACATTGCTTAGCGCATTGCTTCACAGCTGCATAAATCTTGCGAAATGGGACGAAGATGCCGTGAAATTCAGATAAATCAAAAAAGTTGTTGCGCTAGGTTTACACAAACAATTTTGTTTTCACATTGTTTTACCAACGTCTGTTGTTTTAAAAGCCCCAAAATAGACTGTTCTGCATTACCGACCAGTATAGCCCCGTATCAACTATTAAAAGATTGGTAAGCAATTTAGGGTGAAGTAGTATCGTTTTACAAGAAAATGGGAGACACAAACTGCAAATACTTCAAACCATTGATTTA
Source organism: Clavelina lepadiformis (assembly GCF_947623445.1). Classification (NCBI taxonomy): domain Eukaryota; kingdom Metazoa; phylum Chordata; class Ascidiacea; order Aplousobranchia; family Clavelinidae; genus Clavelina; species Clavelina lepadiformis. The sequence goes on along the minus strand of NC_135244.1, from coordinate 3,145,229 downwards.
TAGCTTATGCTCTTTTAGTTCCCAACAAAACCATACCAAACACGAAACTTGAAATAAATTCACGCATGCGGAAATAAGTCAATGATGGAACATTATGATATAATATATACAATTCCAACAAACTGCAGCAGCGCAAATAAGATAAAATATAAGATGAGACTATAAGAGCCCAAACTGTTTTAAAATACCTTTCAGTTCCTTGATGATACGTTCACTCAAACAATTTCTTTTTGCTTCCTCGACAATGTCCATCTTCTTTGCAGTACTGTAACACGCCAAAAACGCACTCTCGTAATTTCTCGCGACACATTCTACAATCTTTGCGAAAAGAGAAACCCTAAGTATGACGTAATAAAACCCGAGTTACAAATTTAAAGGTTGGTTCATCCAGCGCGCAAGCACAATCTATCTTTCTTCTTTCCTCTAACTTGCGTGTGTAGTGCGCGAGTGTGCTTGTGATGTTCGTTGTATTCCAATGAACAAAGTTGCAGGTTATTAGTGGTCAATGATCACTGATCAATGATCATTTTACACGAGGAAAGTTGTGTTTATCTGTAATATTGTATTTTGTTTATTTTAAGCTAGCGCCAGTAGAAATGTTTGTTTGCCATTCATGCTTGCAAAATGATAGAAAATTGGATCAATTTTCAACTTTAAGTAATTACGCTTATCACTTGAGGACAGTCCATACAAAAGATTCAAATATTTGCATAACATGTCAAATTGATAGTTGCCCACAACGATTTAAGAGTTATGCTGCTTTTAAACGACACTGGTCCCGAGTGCATCATATACGTTTACAAAAAAAAATCCGATCCACAGTAACACAAGTTAGATCAGCTACTTTGGCAACAGCGACTGTGGATTGCTCAAACAACGCTTCAGAATACGAAACGGAATTGGAAACCAACCAACACACACCTGCAAACAGCTCAGCAAGCGGTAACGTCTACATTTCTGGTTGACATCATCACAATTTTATGATATCAAATTTCATAAAAATAAGGTTATTCCACATCTCATGACAGTGATAGCGCTTGTTTTTGAAAACAGTTACTTCCGAAGAAGAAAACTCAATTTCTGGATTTCATGTGGATACTCAATGCAAAACGTATGAAGTCGCCAAGCAGCTTCTTTTCATGGAAGTTCGACATAATTTGACCCAGGTAATGAACTGTTATTACGTTATTCTGTATAGGTATATAAGCTATCGGTTCTTATCAATATCGCACGAATAAGAGGAATCAATTTCACAAACAATTTCGATAAATGGAGGTAAACTTTTGCTTGCGAAACATTAACTTAAACAATTTATGAGAAAGTTAATTTTATACTAGAAGTAAGTACGCATTTGGGACCAGACAAACTTATCTGAAAGGTCGCTTTCGGAAAACCCTAATTGAGTATATAACATTCTTACTTGCTTATATAATATTCTTACGTATTTTATTTTGATTGCACCAGGTTGCCATGAATGATATAGTGGATGCAATCAGTAAAAATCAAGAAAAACTATGGGACATTATTAAAGCAGAGGTTGAGCCCAGCGATTTGAGGAAAGTTTCTGCCGCCACGTCTTCCTTACGAAGTCAGTTTGAAGAAGTCAACACGTCTTACAAGCGCCGGAGATTTTACGCCAAAAATTTTAATCTTGCAATGCCTTTGGAAATTACTTTAGGATTTACTACAAGGCTAATGGTTTCAAACAAGACGCAACATCTTAAAAAAGAACCCTCCACAATGCAGTACAATTCCCTTCAAAAATTACTTAATTTTCTTTTTGCAAACGATTCTTTTTACGACTCATTTGTGAATTATAGTCAAAATTGTCTCGCGAGTTACCGCCACCAAGATGTTGTTAAGGATTTCTGCGATGGTTTGGTATACAAAAATCATCCTGTGCTGTCAGAAGATTGTCACACTTTGCAACTTCTGCTGTATCTCGACGATCTTGAGTTGTGCAATCCGCTTGGCAGTAAGTCTCGGAAACACAAGATTACAGCGTTCTACATATCATTTGGAAATATTGAACCTCGTTTTTCGTTCACGTTTGGGCAATATATTCCTACTTGCACTCGCCCGTGCAAGCGATGTGGCGAAGTTTGGCTTGGATGCAGTTTTGACACCATTTTACAAGGAGCTAAACATTTTGTCAACCAATGGCTTTCACATTGAAACGAAATCCCGCCCTGGTTTCACCCTCAAAGGAACTCTGCTAGCAATCGTCGCTGATACTCTGGCTGCACATCAAATATCTGGTTTTAAAGAAGGTGTAGGTTTCGCCAACCAAAAGTGCCGTCAATGTTTATGTAATTTTGATAAAATGCAGGTACGTTATAGGGAAAGTGAATTTGTGTTAAGAGATATTCAGACACACATTCGAGTGCACTGCAAAAGTATCAACAAACAAACGTCCGTCGAATATGGCATTAACAGGCTTGCAGAGGTTTTTGGAATTAGTCATTTTAACCCTTTTTACGGCATTCCTCAAGACGCAATGCACGTAATCCTTGAAGGCTGTCTTCCCTATGTCCTAAAAAACATTCTTCGATGTTACATCGTAACACGTAAAGTTTTCACAGTGGAGCAGTTTAATGCACAAATACGTGATTTTCCTTATCATCACCTAGAGTCTAGACAAAGTCGACAAACCCAGTCCTATCCAAAGTTATCACCTGGAAAAGGATGGAAGTCTTAGACAGTCCGCCTCACAAATGTGGGCTTTCGGTCGACTGATGCCCTTCTACTTGCATGGGGTGGTGGACTTTGAGGAAAGTCCGTGGGATTGTCTTTCATCTTTGTTGGAAATTATGTCAATAGTATTTTCTCCTTGTATTAGCAAAAGTCAAATTCCCTATTTGCAATTAATAATACGACACCATCTTGAAACCTTCAAGAAATGTTTTCCAGAAGCGAACATTATACCTAAACAGCATTACCTTATTCACGTGCCATCTGACATAGAGAGGCTTGGACCTTGCGTGAGATACTGGTGTATGAGGTTTGAAGGAAAACATTCGTTTTTTAAAAACCTTGCCGCAAATGCCTCATATAAAAATATTACTAAGTACATGGCCCAAAGACAACAACAAGCACTCTGTTCAAACATGCTTACCGGGAACATGTTTTCTTCCAATGCACAACATGGCCCTGAAGTTCGTGAAACTTCTCACGACATCATTCATAAAATATATCAATATCAACCCGGTATTTTGTTGCAAGAAATTCTGCAATTGAAGTGGTTTCAATTTAACGGAATGAAATTTAAGGAAGATTGTTTTATTACTAGTCAACCAGAAAATGACTTACCTTCATTTGGTAAAGTAAAAGCTATTTTTTACCTCCAAAACAAGTATGTTTTTCTAGTGCAAAAGTTTACCACAGAAGGCGTGGATTCGAAATGTTGTTGTTATGTATTGCGTGCCATGGATGCCTTGGAGTTTATTTCTTACAATGATATTTTATACTATGAACCTCTTCCGTTTTACTTGATAAATGAAATTGTCTATGTTCCATCTAAAATTGACTTAACTGGATTTGTAGATGAGTCATACAAATAGTTGTTTTTAACGCATTCTGTAATATGTTTTTAATCCGTTCTAAACCAGCTAAACAAAACCGGCTAAGTTCTGAATTTTTCTGTTAAACCGTTTCATGTTCATTTCTTTTCAATCGAATATTGCAAAGTATTTTCTGGTCGAATTGTTCACAATATATCAAAGACTTTTAATTTAACTTAACAGTTATCCGAATCCTTGTGCAATTTATGCGAACACGTCATAAAATATTTTTACGTTTTTGTAAGGGATCTTTTGCGAATGTACATTACTTCAGTATAGTTTGCTAAAGAATTAGCTTAAACAAGTTTTGTTTTGCGATACCGCAACTAAAATCTAATAATAAGTCTGAATTGCGATTTCTGTACTATTTAAGGAAGCCATTATTATAGAGGTCTGGCAAATCAAAGACTTATAAATAGTTTTTTCATTTGCAGACTAGTAATTAGTTTAATTTGATATCCTGGTGTTCGAATGTTGTAATAGTTAGTCTTCCAACGAAAAGTATGACTTCTAGTTAGTCTCAATTGTAAAATTGACTTATAATTAGAAAAACATTTTTGGCATGTATAGAGGTCTGGCAAATCAAAGACTTATAATTAGTTTTTTCATTTGCAGACTAGTAATAAGTTCAATTTGATATCTTGTTGTTCGAATCAACTAATAGTTAGTCTTCCAACGAAAAGTAAGGCTTATAGTTAGTCTCAATTGTAAAATTGACTTATAATTAGAAAAGATTTTTTACAGTGAATAGGCGATTCTATATGCAAGAAATGACTTTGTTGATTTGTTTTGATTCCATTCTAAATCGAGACTTGGGTTTTGGTTGACTCGTTACAACTCTGACTTTAAACCTTTAGGTCTTAGCTGCATTTACTGTTTAGTGATCGTCTATAAGCTTGTTCATGTAGTGCTAAAACGGCATCATATTTTTGCACTTCACAGCACAGTTTAAGCGATTCACTTTTATTTTGAAATGGCTTACAGCTTTGGGGATTACCCAACTCTAGAAAATTTATTTTTGCGTATAAACATCTCAGCATTAGGTTTGAACTTCTGATTTTAATTTGATTTTTCGAACTAACTATAATTTTTTTTCTGCAACAAAAATTGAAAAAAACCCACTGCAACGTGACAACATATATCATGTACTCAATTGATATAGGCCTATTAACGTAAGTCTGGATAACTTGTTTTGAATGAAATCGCATTATCGTCTATCATAAATTGCGGGATTTAATCAGAAATATTAAACTTTTTCATAAGCCTTTAGATTAATCAATTTTTGCAAGTGCTTGTTCTGTAATATGTGGAAAAAAGTTATCACGTAAGCTTCAAGTATGTTTTATTAAACTCAAATTAGACTGCTTCACTGTGGAAACAAACATAATACATTAATAAAAATAAACCGCACTCATGACACACATACATAGACTAACACAATACAAACAGTGGTTAGGCAAATTAAACTGCACTGCAACGGTCTTACTGCCAGTAACATACACAAAGAAAATAAATAAACCAATACAATACAATATCTACATGCAACTTCTGCAACAATAGCTACATGATGTTTTAAAAGTGTTTATAAAACCTTATGCCCGTCAAAATAGTTCTGACTATTTCAGAACAAATATAATCATGTCTACAAGAAAAATGCTGTAATAGAATGTGAAGAGGCAGCTTTCATTCCTTGTAGCCTAATTTAATTTTGAAAAAATGGGCTGTGTATTTCCAAACATCACGTAAAACTAAGAATAAGTAACGAAAACCTCTTAAGTTAACCCATAATTGTTATCTATCAAAATACTTTTAAAGTTGGTATATGCAAATGCGTATGCTTGTTTTCTGCCAAAAAATATCTTAAATTAAATTTGCCGCGCTTTGTTAAAAGAAGATGAGAATTAATTCTTTTACCTAACAAAACAAAGTAATACTTAAAAGATGGAACAAAACAGACGGTAAGAAATAAACTTTTATAATTTTTTCTAAAATTATTGTTTAATTTAAATGCTCTATATTTATTTAAAAAAATTTAAATTTAAGTCTACAATATCATAAATGGGCTGTTCTTCTTGCATTTCACGCAACTTCATCCATTTTATTGGCATCCTATTTCCCAGGTGTTTATTTCATAGAAATCTTGAGCATATTTCTTGTTGATGTGGTGGAAAATAAAGTAGGCTTTCTGGCTGCTGGTTCATACTCTCGTCTAAATCTTGACTTGGTGAATGTCCTCGCTTAGCATATGACACATAGGCTACACGAATTGTAAACGCATCCATTTTATTTAGTGGAAGAACAAAGGAAAATATGAACACTGAACATTGGTTAATGGCACAGGTTAGTACTGAACATAGTTTACTGACATAATTTGACATTCTGACATTGGTTTGGCTAAGTTCAAAAGTTCTAAGCTGATGCAGCTAGATTTAATTGCAAAAAAATATGCAGATGCGGTCTGCTTTTCAAAGTTAAAACTGTATATAGCCTACTGGTAAGTAAGATGTGGCTGTGTTTCAAAATGTTCTTATGCCCAACAGGAAAGTGCGGCAGTTTTCGTCTGTTCTACGAAATTTCGTGCGTACAAAGACGTATTTTTGGCTTGATGGCATGTACTGAAGATTCAATTCTTTGTTTATTGATTATATTTGGATTATATTGATTATAAATCGGCGAAAAGATAGAAAAGTTTAGCATGCACGTTAACCACAGTGGAAAGTGTGGCAGCTGCACGCAGGAGATTCATCAAAGTGCATGCCGAATTTTTTATCTTCACGCCGATTTATAATAAACAAAGAAAAAACTGGTTGTTTGAATGCTAATTTATAATATATAAACAAAGAACTGAGGCTTCAGTGCACACCATTACGCCAAAATTTGCATCTTTACACCTTTGCATCCATTTCTCGTCGGGTATGTTGATAAACCTTGTGCGTGCAGGTGCCACACTTTCCACTATGGGCTGTATGTTGCGGATTGTGCAATTGATCATTTGATTATACACAATTTGATTAAAATGGGAGGTCGATAAATCAGCCACACACTGCAAGCTTTCCTGAGTGGACTTTCCGAGTTAAGTTTGGCCCTATCCAACATGGGGAAAGCATTTTCGGCACAAAAACCTGTGGATTAAACATGGTCACGAATCAACCCTTTTGTATTTTAGGTTTACAGAATGATTTAAAAGGTGGAAAGTGTTAATCTAGTTAATGCAGAATATATTTCACGAATTACCATAAATTTATTCACTCAGCTGCCTATCTTGGATTTATTTTGCAGGAACTCAGATGGCGAAGTGCAGCATGTGCCGTGTGGATCTGGTTGTTGACGTTTCTTGTCACTGCGGGATTTCTCTTTACCTGGTTGCTGCCTCCGTATAATATTTTTATTCTGTATGGTGGGTATCAAAGAATCTGAATTGTTCATAGCAGACCTCAAGTTCAACCACTGCCGGATTATGTGGAAAGAGCAATCAACTTTTGAAAATCATTGTATTTGTTTACATTACCTTTTATTTATTTTATATATTTATAGATTTTTTTGTTTTGCTCTTTGCATTTCGATCATGGTTTCTAGCCTTCTGCATCGCCTGTCTATGTGTTCTATATGTCAAGATTAATAAGGACACTTACAGTGGTATGCAAATACACACTTTCTTATCGTGTTACCTGAAACAATAACTTTATAATGTGTATTTAATTGCTTTTACCTTAAAAGGACATTTAGCATAACTGGTGCAATTGCAAACCTTAGTTTTAATTTATCCTCTTTTGCATCTGCAGTGAACAATGGAATGAAGTCAACTAGAATAGATATGTTGCTCAAGCATGTGCGACCAAAGAGCATTGCTTATACTCTGAGCCATGCTTTTGTGGGAACTTGCATTGCATTTCTCATATCGAATTTTGTTCCAACTCGCTTCACACATATTTCAACTCTGTGTAATTCACTGCCAGAAAGCAACAGGTTTAGTCAAGCTGCCCTGTTTTTATTTATATCTATATATATACTTTGAGTATTTTCATGGCTTTATGTTTTATTGAAACTATTGCAATATGTTTGCGCGGTACTATTCGTGCAATCAGTATTATTATGATCCATATATATTATATTTATCATTGTATCGTTTGAAAGAAAAACTGTTTGTATTTTAAGAATGCTACAATTTTTCTTTCATTTTTCCATTTCAGTTGTTTTAATGAATCTTGTTTCATCTTTCATTTATTTGGATTCGTTGTTGGATCAGTAAGCTTTATTCTTCGTGAAGAAAATCGTGAAAGTACATTGTTCTTCCCCCCTGTTCAGGTACGTGCTTCATGTGAAATCCTACACAAATTTTCACAGGTTTCTGAAATTTCCTTTTTCTTAAATTTCGTCGTGTCAGCAAGTTACCAATAAGCAAATGTGAAGCGAGTATGTAGTGGTGTGTAGGTTGTTGTGAAAGTAATTAGTTTGTTAACCTTCCTCTTTTCTTGGCAGCAAGGAAGATTTCTGTCAGTTAAATGCCATTTGACAAACTTGATGCTGAAGAGTGCCTCAGTCTGCGCTAAGATTCTTGCGTATTTTCTTCTAGTGTATTACTTGGTTGGATTTCTTGGAAGAAATTTTTTGGCAACATTGCTGGGCTTTCCACTCTGGTATGGGCTGTTCACAAAATGTGTAATCGTATATATTTATAAACGCTACCTCAATAAACAAGATTAAATGTTGAACCAGTAACCAGTTAAATTTCTGTTATTCCCATTTTCATGTTTCCATAAAAATCATATTATTGTCTTGCAGTGCTGGTCATATAATCAGTTTATGGAACCTCTTTGATCTGGTTCCACTTGCTTGGTCATTGTGGCTATCGGGGACATTTGTTCTTCTGCTGCAAAATCTGACGTGGCATCTTTTTAATGTTTATCTCACGCAGGTGATGATATTAAAGGTTTTGACTTTCAACTTAACGTAACCATTTACGGTATGAAGAGTGCCAGGGAGTACTTAGCATTTATTAGAAATTTGTAAATGGTTGTTTTAGTTTGTAAACCATCGTAAACGCACACACAATCCTAACAGAATACTATACAAGTTAGAAATGGATTTTATTTACCAGCATGCTTAAACAGTATACTTTTCGGTTGGTAGATATTTCCATTTCCAATGGATTCTGTTTTTCCCGAAGATGTCCCAAAGCTGTTGACCACAAATTTAAACAATTCTCAGCCTACTGTGGTGCAGGTAAATCTTGCATTTGGGCATTTTATTTTGCAGTACTTGTAATCATGACATACATTTTCTTAATAAATTATCTGAGAACTTAACATGGTTTAAATTTGAAAGAATTTCCAATAGATTTGCATTGCAAAAGAACTTTAATTTTGCTCCTTTCATGTGGTGTCTTTTTCTTGGGCTATTAGTGCTGCCTCTGTTTTCCATTTTTCGATTGCTTTGAGGAGTTGTTCGCTGTATCCAGACATGCGATTGCTTTTGCGCTTTGCTTTTGGTGGGGTTGGCATACTGAGTCTACATTTGCTGTCGATTGGTTTTGAACTTTTTGAAGTACTTTTGCTCGAACCGATTTTCTCTCGGAAGATGTCTTCTCTGCTCTTTTTCACAATGTTTTTGTCCGAAGATTTTAGTTCATTGTAGACTGGTTTAGTGTCTAACATGACCTCCTCCTCATCATTTTCGATGCTTTTGTGTGAATTCTTGTCTCCAGCTTCCTCCTCAAAGCCAACATCCCCTTCATCCGAGTCGGAAGATTCAGCATCATCCTCGGATTGTGATTCGGTGCCACTGAAATGGATGTCAACGGAGACATTAAAAGTGTTTCCATATGACTCAGAGATGTTGGTGCGTCCAAGAGTCTTTGCCTTCTTATCCCACGCATGAGCGATGTTGCTTGCTCCATCCCCGCTGTCCAGGATGAAAGAATTAATCCCGCTTCTTCGTTTTTCCTCTGGGATCGATGAAAATCGCTTGAATTCCTCGGCTGTCATTCGATGCCAGCGTGGATTAAAGGTCGGCAATTCATTAACAATGCTGTCATGAAACTCCATATATGTCAATGTGGGTTCATTTGGATCGTTGCTGGTCCCTGGAATTGTCTCGTGTCGACAACCTTTACGCAGGGCCCCACAGGCAGTGCAAATCCTTGGGATGCTGTTATTACGGCTTGTGTCTGAACGCAGAGACCTCGTACTCGGGGTTCTTGTTACTTGAGGTGGGGCCCGACAGCTCCAACCTCGGGGCAAACTCCCGGTGTACCCAAGGCCACCCGTGTACCCAACTCTGCGGTTTGTTCCGACTTGGAATTGCTCAGTGGATGTTGATGAATATTTTCTGTTTCATAAATATGTGCGACGTGAAGGTTGAAATGAAGTGCATAAAATCTTTATAAAGTGTTTCACAAAGTTTTTGCTCTGATACAGTGAAAGGTTTCTATGAAATAGGCATCTGCGTTTGAAATTTATTTAAGTCGATTTGCTTTAATAATAATAACGATAGATTGATGCTATAGTGGTACCTTTTATGTCTCAGAATAGTGCTATTGACTGAACCAGATGCGGAACTTGGTCTTTGCTGTGTCTGGTAAGATTGCTGGCTTATCTGACTTCCCACTCTTTGTGGTCTAAAATCGGTTTAAATGAACAAAATAGTAAATTAATCTGGTTTTGATTTGAAACATCATTAATATCAAAACATGATGTATTATTCTAACCTATTCTTGTTCTTATTAGTAGCAAGTTAAAGTTTTCCCTATCAAGAAATTAAAAGCCTTAATTTTCACCCTCCTGGCCTCTTGTTCACTGCGGGGCTGTTGTAACCCAGCAAACTTGTGATGCTCTTTTTAAACTTTTCCCTTGGTGTTGTGCTTGAGTTATTGGCTGATCTTGACAAGGACAGCTTATGTTGTTGCCATTTATTGTTGGCAACCCTGCCCACTATTTCTCTTACCTTTGTATTAAAACAATTTTGATAACAAAACCGATTTCAAACGTCTAAAACCAATGTTGTTTATTGCTGCGTTTTAGCTGATTTAATTGTAAATAATATCTCATGAAGCTGAACATGATTCATTAAAAGTTTATCAAGTGATCATGTCTGTAAATTTTGCACGGATGCAATTTTAACGAAAGCATTTTACCTCTTTGTTAACTCCACAGTAGAGAATGAATATAAACACTCCTTGCAATCCATTGAGGGTCACATGAATATATCTAAAAGCGATGTTGGCGCGGTAATCCGTTATATTTATCAGAAAGCCTATGAGCCAAGGTACGCCAAGGATTGGAAAAAGTACTAAGATGCCTTTTGTGGTGTTCCTAAAACAAAAATAACCTTGTTTAACCACTATGGATGGTGGTTTAACCCAGCTGTTGATTGGGTTGTTCCGGGTGAAACCATTTGTGGGTTGGGCTGGTCTGGAACTGCTGTAACATAATGATATCGTCTTTATATTGCTTCAAACTGTTTTTGTTACCCACCAGATATGCTGTCCGTGCTGGCTCTTCTGTCCAGATGGCTTCATGCTGTCCGATTTAAGACTCAGTTGCAGCACAAATGCCACAGTATGGGTTAGAATGAAGAAATTAATGACGAAGATTGCAAGTAAGGGTCCCGTCACAGACCAAATCATGTTGCTATCCACACTTACCCAGCAATATTCATACTTATTGCTCTGCAGAAAAAAGCGATCAAAATAGGTTTAAAAAATTAAAGCAAGCATGCTATAAACGTTATAGATTTTAAGCCAAAAAGCTATTTTATACGTCTAAAAATCCGGCTAAAAAAAGCTATTGTACCAGAGTTTCAGCTTCATCCTCACTGTAAGGGCATTGGAACTTCTGTTTAGTTCTTTGGACGTAGGTTTTATTTGAAAAACCAATAGCTGTATAGAGAAGAAAATTACATTGAGACAAAGTTATTTAGTCTGCAAGCTATTGCTGCAACTGGCAACTAGGAAAAACCATTCCAGGAAAAAAAAACATTCGACTACCTGCTGCAATTATAACAATAATGGCAGGGGTTGCCCAGCCAGCCACGAACTTGTACCAACCAAGTTTGGTCAGTTTCATCGATTTAACAATGACATTCACATAAAGCACGATTCCTTCAATCAGCATCCACATGCCGCTGGAAAGCATGAAGTAGTGTCTGCAACAAAAATTGTTCAGGTTGGTAGATTTTGCATGATTCACCGGACATTTTAATGGTCACTAAATCTCAGTTTTTCAGTTGCAGTGAAAAACTTACGTTAAAACAACAGTAATAGCACAGGTAGCTTCGTAGTCGTAAGCAGCGTCACTGGTCAGTCTTGTTAAGTGAAGGGCAGAAAGTGAGGCAGCAAAATTTATGTGGACCACGATTCTTTCCCTCGCTCTGACGCCTGCGCTAGTTGATGGTTTTGATCGACGTCTTAGGACAAGAATGAGACTGAGGAATGTGACAACCAGGCAGACAAACGAGAGACCTTCCATCACAAATTCAAGAACCTGGAAAAAAGATTACTTTGTTTTTTTTTGGTGAACAAAACATTTGTTGTGTGGACAAATGGATGTGTTTCCACTCACCTTCACATTAGCTGAATGTTCTGGTTGCACGACAAACGGCAACGGGTGCACGACAAAAAGCACCGAAAATTTTGTCGTGTGGTTGCAACTGCACGTGATCGATTCTTCCATCGTACCAAGCACAACGCAACCAGACGATGACCATTGATGACTGTTTTCGTTAAAATACTCGCAAGACAACCTGCGTAAACACCAGATGGAAATAAAAATCTACGATTTCTGATAAAATTGATGACCACCCTTGCCATTACTCATTCAGCTCACCTGTTCTCAGGGTTAGTTGTCATCAGCTCAGATTGATTTACACCCTTCACTGAGAATGTCAGTGCAATTGACATTTCCTCCCAATGCTTGTCGTAAGCTGTTACTGATATCACTGTAGCATTGTCTATCAAGTGGGCTTCGGCGGGGCAACTAATATTTCTATTTATTTGCCTGCATAAATAAATGGCACTGAAAAAAGGTATTTGTTTTGCCTTGCTAGTTATATGTATGATCTGGAAATTTTTTTCTTCATATATGGATATTGCTTTAATTTTCTACAATATTAGTTTCGATTTTGAGTGTGTTTAGATTATGTCAGACGTGGCAATACTGACATACTTCGATATTCTGTTATTAAAGGTACCAATTTATTTTGGGATCATTATAAACTAGTTAAACTGACTTGGTGGTTTCGCTGGATTGGTTTTGTAATATTCTTCCCATTGTCAAGTATTCTACAAATATAAGTGCCGAAATATTTTCCATCAGGTTTTGATTGACAGGATCCACTTGGATCGTTGAACCACTCTCAAATTCCACTTCATCGAGAAACGTTTCTCGCCTTACCTAGGAAACCGTTGCTTGTTAAAATCTCGTTCTGTGTCGACCACAGCAGTGATTTCAATTTCAAAATTGGCAGCAATTTCAAAATTTAAATTTTACCTTTATTGCTGCGTGGAATACGTTCTCTTTTGAGAATTGCCAGTTGACGTCTTTCCCTTCTTCAGCTTTGTGTCGGAGAAAATTTTCTAACTACCAAAAATTTCAAATTCACGTTTACTACTTTTTCCTGCACTAATTTAAATAGTTTATTCACTGAATTTGACATTGTTTCCATTTCGGTTAACTGAGGCAAAACTTCCATATCATCTTACCCAGAAGGCAACCCTTAAGGCCTGAGAAGGTGTAATTTGCTTTACACCAGTATATGTTAGTGTTTCCACTTCACGGTTTAGTTCTGTTGATAATTGTATGTCATCAGGTGGCGCTATCTCCCCCGGGTTACGTTCAACTGGTCCTAGATATTGCAAACTGGCGTCTAGCGTGTCTTGCACTGCATGAAATTAGAAAAAAAAACTTGATCTAAAGGCTACGGTTGGAGTAAGTTTCCTAAGCATCTATTTAATCTTGTTGGTCTGTGGTAATGGCCATTGTGCTGTGTAAATGCTCCAGCTCAAATTGTGTGTGGCACTATTGATGCAGGTTGTTAGTTGGCAAAAATTGTAAATAATTTTTCTTGAATAATATTCGGTAATAAGCGTAATATGATAAAAATTTTAAATTGCATTTTATCTTGCCTGTCTTTTGGAAGCAGTTGTGCCTTCGTATGAAGGACGGCCGAAAACAACAATTTCTTTGATGGCATATTTCCTCTGTTATGCCCGTGCCACATGGCTTCTTGTAGTTCGGCATGCAAGTGTCTGCTGAAAATTTGTTATAAATAAACGTGTAATAAACTGTCATAGCTATTTTTGCAGATGCTGTCATGCTTTCTTTTCAACTGAAATTGGAAAACATTTTCTATATGTTGTTCATTTTTTCCACTTTTTTGCATCACTAAGGACTGGATGCATAAAACCTTTGTGAAATATTTTATATATTTTTTACCTTTTGCCTTCACAAGCTTGCAAATCCAAGTTATGAGTAAGACTTGAATCATACTTCCCTTGTTTTTAAACATTTTAGGTTCTAGTTTGTCCGAGGGTAGGAGGCAACTAATTGCTTTGTTTTGTCATAATGTTTATTATCTGAGCTGATTATGTTGCTGAAGCTTGACGCCGAATTTAGTCCTTAACAATACGTCAAATTTTTCCTGCACGTCTCTTTAATGTCATTCATCAAAGTTTCTTGACGCAATACACTCAGAATTAAGCGTTGTAAACTTTTTCTTGCACTTTTGGCAGGATGTGTTGCCCAGAGATTAATTACTGTGCATGTCAAAGTTTTACGTATTTGTAAAAAAAATCATTCCAAATATCACCATTGTCATGCAAAATAATGCACGTTGTAACACACTGTAAGCAATTTTGTGTATTGAAATGCACGTTTGGTCCTTTGGCACAATTTGATATGTCTGGTGGCTTTATGCAGAAATCTTATTATTCCACTAATGTGATTAGTTGGGATGTTGGTTATACAAGGTAAAAACCAGCAATAAACTTTTTTGCTACTAATAATACAATTCTTTTTTTTTATTTAGCAAACATCAGTAACATTTTGTTTCGTGAATACTAAAAATTTATGTTTTTGCTTCAAAACCATGATATCACAACATTGTATGTCACTTGTACTTGGTTATACAGCATATGGCCTTCCAGTATTTGAGTTACATTTCCCAATTTTCCGCCTCCAAAAGAAAACAAATCTTTATGCTCGGAAGCGAATCAGGAAGCGGAAAACTCTTCAAATGGGAAGTGATTGCCGACGAATGCATTTCCCGCATCTCGACACTGACGAAAAAACTCAAAGATTATCAGCAGGGTATATCATGTGAGTTATTTAAAATGGCATTTTTGTAAAATGAGTTGTTGAAAAATTTGGTCGATTAAATTTGATAATTTTGCAAATAGTAAGAAATTTGATTATGCACTATTAGAAATAATACCAGTGCAGCTCCACATTCATGCTGCAGCCGCTATTGCTAATATCAAGTTAATTTAATTCTCATCACCTTATGATTAGTTACAGGAGATGCAAAAAGATCTTCCTCAAAGTCATCTTCAACTTCTTCACAATCTTCAGCATCTTTAAATTCAGGTTGAACCCTATCAGGATCTCATAAATTGAGGATGTCATTTTTTACTGCTATTTCAAAAATATTGTTCCTTGTATCCAAACTATAGAGAGAGCCAGTGCCTTTTTTAAGTTGCTTACCTGACTGTTTTTATCTGAAATATGAGTAATAACATCATAATTTCTATTTGTAGGTTCACAGTCAGTATTGTCTGTATCTATGCTACGACGAAGGCCATTGGCATCTGACAGTAACCGTAATCCCAACATGTCCTATTTTGAGGTGAGACGATGAGAATAATCAAATGCTTCGTATGAATAATAAATGTAACACTTATATGATTGTGAAATCGTTTGCAACGGAGTAATTTGTTTTCAACCCACTAACAACGAACATATGCACTATGCGGTGTCTATGCATTTAGTGTATAGTATAAACTGAATTCACCAATGTAATATGGTATACTTTTTTGTTTATATATGCAAGTTTTGTTTTGTGAAAATCTTAGGTTTCCTCTCTTGACACCTCCTATGCTCCTCCAAGTCAACTTAATACGTCAGCTCTTCTTAACGGATCTCTGGCCGTCCCAACTCCAAAGCTGTGGACAAAACAAGCTCGCAAGGTGGTGAACAAATTCTATTACGTTGTATTTATCTTTTATTTTCTTCTTCTGCTAAGCTTCTTCATTTCATGTTTGATTTTCTGTGATTAAAAGTGCGTGATATGGAGCAGGCAGGTTTACTGGGGAAAATGTGCCGCTAGTTAATGGAAAAATTTACGCCTTTCTTTCTTTCAGAACCAAGCAAACGTTTCTACTTCAGTGTACGGCAGCTCTACCACGCAGGACCAGGTAGGTTTAATACGACCTAATTCTGAGAAAAAGAAGTTCAAAAACCGCGTGTGACAAGCACAAAGTTTGCGTGGAGCTTCCTGCTTCGAAAGTATGCGGTTGCTGAACCCTACGTTCAGCTTCAATACTTGACTGTTATGTTATTTTTCGTAGGACGACGAAGCAAGTTATGAAACATTTAAGGGACAGCTTAAGAAGTTGGGTGCAAGGTTGCTGCAATCTGTTAGAGGGATATCCGTTGTATCATATTTCATAACAGAGGTATTCGCCGTATACAAGCCCGACTCACCGACTCGTAGATGTGTTGCAGAGTATTAAACAATTGTCAGTAAATCGCGTAAATTGAAATAACATAACGTTTCCATCCGTGCCAATTAACACCATCTACGTTCCAAACCCACAGTTACCCGATCGTAAGGCGGGCAATATTTTCGCCGATCACCAAATCTACAGATGGTCGATCCAGAGTATTTCATTCCTCACCGCTGCTTCTATCACTGAAGACGATTACGGATTCGTTCAAAGGAGACTCCACGAAGTACTCGGAGCGCTCCTTGATTTATTGTCGGTAAGTTAGATTTTAATTTATTTGAACTTGTCTGCTCAGTGTGGTTATTATGACTGGAAAGATTGCCTTCATGAGCTTTGCTTGAGCGGTTTAGCTTTATAAAGCCCACCTTTAATCTTAGTTGTCACTCCAAGTAGCTGTTATGGGAGAAATCCCGCGCAAGAATTTTGGACACATACAAATTTTTTTCAATTTATTCTCCTTATACCCAGGTCCTGGAGAAAAATTGCAAACTTTCGGTGACGTCATCGTCGCCAGCGGTGCTTTCCCTATTACGTCAGCAGCACAGTTTAAAAGCGGAAACAAAGAGCGCGATTCATCGGATAACGAACTCCTTCGCGAGGCACCTGGACAGCATCGCGGTCAGCGCCGAGCACAGACGAAGGTTGACTTCCTTCTTGGAGCAGAGAGAATAAAGAGTTGGGTTCTCGCGCGATGACTTTATTTATTCCACAGCGAGCAGCGCCTCCTCCTTTTTGCTGCTTTTTTGAATTTCACTGCCGTGCTTTTCAGCCAAAAATGTTCCCGTTTATATTTCTAACCCTGGGCAGTTGTCGCCGCTGTTGTTGGAAAATTGTCAATCAAACTTTCGTTCGATTTTATTTGAGTAAGAAGTTTCGTTCTCAACCTCGACGTTCTGTCGTAAACCATAAACATACTTTTGGGATGCTTTGGCGTACTTGTGCAGTCATAATCGTGCGAATATGACGTAACACTACACAATTCGCCAGCGAAGGGCTGCATTGACGTAACATCTTTTGGCTCAAAGTAAGAGATAGTTTGCATATTGAAACGGAAAAGACGTTGCAATTTCTAGATCGGAATTGTTTGAGTTAGGACATTTGCCTGACCGTCACGTTTGCTTATGTAAGAGAGCGTTTTGACAAAACATCTTCCAATAATTTAATAATGCGGAAATCTTTTTAGTTACTTTTTTCGTAGACTATCATTTTCTACGTCACCTCATAAACTTATGTTATGTGGTTGACAACTTACCAATGTTCGATATCGCGGTCATTCATCAACTTAACGATATGCCATCACGACTTGGCCGCCCTTTAAAACGTTCCTCGGATACGCAGCTTCCTTGCTATGTACAAAGGAATAGATCAATCTTGATTAATTTTTGTTTGGTTAGGACTTAATTACCATTTATTTGATTTTCTACAAGCGGTTATTTCTTCACCAAGTTCTGATAAAAACATGACATTACAAAGACGTTTTGTTCACTTGTGCGCAAACAAAAGTACATTGTTACGTCACAATTAAAACTCCGTCCACGACTGGTAATTGTATTTTTTTATTTGTTTTCATTGTTTGATGAATACCTTTGTTACGTAACAATATAAAGTGCTTGAACGAAATTTGAAACCCTAAGAACGCTTCTCGTCAAAAGATTAATAGAACACCACATTAAAGGCTTCACACAAGGAAAATAGCCGAATTATTGGCGCTCGCATGGGCCTTTAATAGCATAACAACACGAAAATAACGCCTATTTTTTCCTAAGCTGACAGAGTCTAATTTATCGTTTCAGCTGGTGTCATATTTACAGCCGGTATCAGGAATAGCAGCCGGTTGTCAGGCCAATACCTTATTTCAAGGCTAAACCGTTTTTTAGAAAGAATAGGATTGAATTTGTTGAGTAAGTTATAAGCTAGACTTGGAAGTTTACCGTAGAAATAAAACAGAACACGCAAGGAGTAAAATATAATCAGAGCAACTCAATGCGGTGATCTGATGGTTTACAACAAAAGCTGCTCCTAACTCTTCCATATACTGCATGAGCGTTTCAGTTAATGGCCGACACATATTTCCGTTGCTGACAGCGAAAGCCGTCTTGATAGATGTCTTCAGCCCCGTATCATGGCGGCGTTTCAAATTATTGAAACAATTTCCATACCAACTTGGCTTGTTACAAATTTTATGGCCAATACATGTAACTAAATGTTTGCAGAAGGGTAGGTTAATCAAGTTGAAACTACATAAGTTGTTCAGTTTCTTCTACAATTCTCTTGAACCCTTGGTTAAAACATGGTGACTAGTGGAAGCAGGTCTGCCACAACCGCCTCGAACCGGTTGAGGCGATATAACCCCGGTGTTGAGTTCCAGTATCAGTTCGACGCAAACCGGACCTTCAGCAGCCATGGAACCCGACCCGTCTCCTCGCCGGCGCGTCTGAAGCTTTCCAGAAGCGGAAGCCGAAGGAGAAGTAAGTGGTTGTAATGAAAATTTTAAATAAAATACCCCCAGAATTTCACTCTTTCGCCCTAATCCTGGCCGTCAGTTTATCAAATCTTAAACCTGGGAACTCAAAAACTATATTTTCGTTTTCTACCGAATCATTGAAGAGTCCAATAATATTTGTAATGTTGTGACACCTTTTCTACAAATACTCCTCTTTTTCGTCAGGCAGGAATCCTTCTCCTGCGGACATAATTGCCTTGGCTCAATCTCCGTCTCCAGACTTCCTCCAAGAATCCTTTGGCCGTTCCCTGATGATGCTGCAGCAGGGCTACCGCAAGGTGTCGCCGTCCAAATTTCTGGACTTGGAAAAGGCGTCGAATCGACTCTCCCCTATGCCGCTCAGTTCGCCGAGGTCCGAAATATCAACTCCGAGGTTGGCGAAAAATCTGGTGGAGAGACTGACTAGCCCTGCTTCCGAGAGGTGTTCATTTCAAGACAATGTGATGAACATTAGAAGCTTCATGTTATACCGTGGAGCTTGTCAGCTTGCTATTTAGATTTCTGCGTAAAAACGACCCCATCAAGTGTTTAAAAATTTTTAAAATAATTACTTGTAGTGTTGTGTCGACTTGGACATGAAACATGATTTAATCTAAATTCAAGACAACTACCTGGAAATTTCAAGTCAAGCACAGTGCTTGTATTTTGACGTTTGAAACCTTGTTTTCTAAGCAATGTTTTACTTTTCAGTTTTCACGCAGACCAGGCCTCAAAAGCTACACAATATGACTACAGGAGCAATACAATAAAAACCCCAGCTTCAGCCTCTAAACGTCCAAGTACAGTTGGTGACGTGGTGGTGGCCTACATTAAGCAGACACCTCCCAAGAAGGTATGGATGAGTTTAACTGACTTTGTGAATACTTTGCGCCTTGCAAAGGAAATACTAATACTATGACAGGAAAACGGTCACATTGTTAATACGATTGTAAAATTCTGTTGATAATATCACATCATGTGATATGGTTACTTCATATGACATCACACATGATATTATATCAGAATTTTTGTTTACTATACACCTTGTTGGTTGTAATATAGTTTAATACGTGGTTATTGTACAGATTAATAAGCTGTGCTAGACGACAAAGTATCCCACGTCGCGGCCATAACTTTTGTCTATCGTTATTTTGAAACTACCAACTTGTCGTGATACTTCCGGTATCTTCGGTTATTAAAAGTAATTTATTAAATGCAGGGTTCAGGAATTTGGAGCCGGAGTGGAAGAGAAAACGGATCACAAAGATCTTATTCGCAGGTGGATGCATTTGCGGAGAGATGCGTCCGTTGTTCAGAGTTTCCCGAGATTCAAATTGAGGGAAGGTAAGTCAAAAAGCTTTTATTTGTGACAAAAACCCGAGCCTGATTTCGTTTTATCAAAGTATTCAAAACATTTTCCTTGTAAATGTTAACGGAACTTGATCGTCAACTGCAAGTTTGGCGATCTGGTTGGTGTTACCTAAAACTCAAGCTTAGTCTACATTTTCTGCCAAAGCGGCCACTATAGCTGAATTTGACGTCTTCATATTTCGTATTCTTTTTACCCATAAGTGACTTCGTGTTTTGCCAATTGCCAGACGCAGATTTTACACTTTTTTCACGAAGTTTGCTTCCCATTATGACGTTTGAATGACTCTGTCTTGTTTTCAGATCCCTGAGCAGGATTTTAACCAATCAGAACACGCTGATGGCGAAAGAACATTGCGAAATTCTAGGACCGGAATCATGTCCGGATTGTATCAAGACGAGGTCCCAGAAACAGCACGAGCAGCATTGCATGTAATTTTTATTATGGATCGGTTAAGTTTGAGATAATAAAATAGATTAAACATAGTCTAATTCAGGGCTTCTCAAGCTATGGGTCGTGACCTCAAACGGGCCGCATAATGTAACTTTGGGGTCGTGAAACAAATTCAACTACTGTATTATATATAAATTGAATTTTTTTTGGTTAATTTTTGATTCGCTTTACTGTTTCCATTACGCTGTTCTTTTATTGCTGTACAGTTACTTTCGTGGTTTGTGTGCATTTGTACAATTTCGCCATAGACAAAATTTCACTTGATATTTGTGATGAGACGTTTATTGTTTCAATATCATTAACGTGTAAGCTACCCTTCAAGGGGTCGCGTTGAAATTTTGTTTCTAAAATGAGGTCGCAGAACAAAAACGTTTGAGAAGCCCCTGGTCTAATTGATTGTAACAAAGTTAACTTATGCTGTAAATAAGCATGGATATGGTTAAAGTTGGAGTTGAAAAAATGAGAATACGAAATGTACGCTTTGGTTGGTTACACAAATAAATACAAGCTAAAAGTTACACTCATTTAGAGCCAGTGACAACTTGCACTTTTCAATCCTACAATTAGCGCTTTTTTCTCCGTTTCAGTTGCTAACAACATTATACGTAGGAAAAACACTCCGGCAATCGCAAACGACGTCTACAAACTTGCCCTGGTTCACGAGAAAGCTCCTCATCTGAACATGAGGGAGGTCCAGAGGAAGGTATTTGATGGAGAAATTTCCGACAACGTGCTGAACGTGTCAAAATGGCCAGAGTCAATGAACAGTCCTGCTCTGCTAAATCCAAGCGACGTTTTTGATGCAACCCCGTTGATGGATGACCAGGTGCTGTGGACGATGTTTAGTAAAAGTTTCTTACAGCTAGTAGAAGACGTTTGTGATTGTACAGCGGCGTGCTTGCTGCTACACACGTTGTGATGCCGTTGAAGCTTGTCTTGCTATACATTGTTTTCCGGCTTTAATAATGAAGGATGTTCGGGATGTTATAGACATATGACGGTCACCGTAACATCATGAGTTGAAGGCACGAGTAGCGCAGTTTCATAAGATTCCTTCAAGCTTCTTCTTCTTTCTTCTTCTGTTACAGCTGACTCTCCTTGAAGAAAAAACCTAAACTAACTTGACAAAGCGTCATTGCATTCTTATACAATAAGTTTTTGTTGAGTAGTAAAATGTCTTATATCTTTACTTTATTTTCTTCTTCAGATTTCTCGTCCAGATCCTTTCAGTGCTCCCAGCATCCGACCTCCTGCTCCTGCCATGCAATCCTCCAGATCCTTTCTTAAGTCCAATCCCCCAGCGTTTGAAACAATCCCCGAAATAGCGGAGACTCTGACGGATTCGGAAGAGGAAGGAAGTTTGGAGCAAGCGGATGCTCCGGAGCATGATGACGCAGCAAAGGAGATGACTTTCCGGAGACACAAAGCGGAATCCCTGGAAAAGATAAAATTGATTCCTCCTCAAGAACGACTCTCGTCCGCCGAAGTCCGAAGAAATCTCATCCAGGACGGAATCTTGTCTTCAAAAAACGACGACGATAAAGAAGAGGAGGATAAGACGTCTGTATCCGTGGATAACATCGTGCCAACCTCCCAACTCGTTGTAAGGAAAGTGCAGACCACGAGCGAGAAGCAACGTCGGCAGATCTTCACCAGGAATTTGGTTCCTTCTGGAAACTTCTTTTTCGATATTGCTGACTTGGCAAAGCGTTTGCGGACTGCTGAGGTGAGCGAAAGACTTAAAAAGCAGAAAGAAGCAGAAAATTTTCTCAAAGCTCTGGCAGCAGCTGCGAGTCCTCAAAATGAAAACGGAGAAAAAAATGAAGCGGATACGGGGTCCGTGGATTCCGACGATTCAAATCCGCGGATCACAGAGTTCAACATGGCTTACGAACCACCTGTTTTGTTTGAAAACAAAGGCAGATATCTTGGTATAAAAGCGCCCCCTGCTGGCACTAGAGCAAGCGCTGCAAAAATCGCTGGGTAGAACTCGCATGGTGATATGGGATCGTGGTATCCTTTTCAGTGCAATTTAGCTTGTACTGTACGGTAGATAAAATAGACTTTTGATAGGAACTTTTGTATTGAAAATGCGGTTTGACATTTTACAGTTCTTTTTTGCTTGTTTTGCAAGAAAATAAATACAGAGAACAAACAACGTGAAATTGTGACATCATCCAGAATCCATTGTAACATAATCCTAAAGTCAAATTGTTACATGCACATTTCAAGAAAAATTATCTACGCTTCGATTTATTACCTGTCAATGCCTTGTTTATAATAAAAACAAACAACAAACAATGAACTGAGTTCGCCTGATACGTTTCGCCAATTCGGCGCACACTGTGTATCGATTGTACACCTGTAAAGCAATGTATTTCACCTTTACTTGCCTGAAACTTTCACACAAATGTTGGAATTATTCGGAAGGCAGACGTTGAGGAAATTGTGCTGCCATTCGACATAGGACGAAATAGGATTCTTGCGTACTTCTGAACGAAGCATTTCAGCTTCGCAACTTAGAGACTCGATTTTTGCCAACTTCTGTTTCAGCTGGTTCTCTAGATCGGAAACCTTCTCTACGAGTTCCTTGTTGTTCTCTTTTTCAACCATGAGCTGTGTTTTTTGGTTATCCGCTTCTATCCGCAATCTTTGATAAAACTGATCGACGTGGTACTGTTGTTCCGGGGTGAAACAAAGCTTCTCTTCTTCAGGTTGTCCTTTTTTCTGCGTCTCACCATCTTGCTTCAAAGCATCTATCTCTCTCTCCCTGTCGATTGCCCGTTGCTTGACTCTATCCAACTTGTTTCTCACCAACCGTTGCAACTCGTTGAAATGTTCCAACGCCTTGGGATTAGAACCGGCAAGCTCTTCGGAAACAAGGCCATCTTGTTTCAGCAGAATATCCTCCACTTCATTGATGACGTCACCATTTGAGAAGGAAGATTCAACCGATTTGTCGAGTTCATTTTCCCCTCGATTTAGCGGGTAACTGCATCCGACAACTTCACGAGAAACTGCTCCGAGATCCTCAGCTTGGAATGGAGGAGCTTTCTTATCCGATTTTCCATCCACCGGAGTAGAAGATCTAGGGACGTCGATTTCGCTGTTCAGTTCGTCTAATCCATCGCTTGAAGCAATAGAATAATTTCCTTCGTTTGTTGGTTCCATTGTTTAGACAAATAATTAACTTTTCAAACGGGTTTTGTTACAAATCAGTCTGAAATTGAGAACAAAGCCAGTATAGTCCTTTGTAAACTTCGTTCTACAGACTTTTTAACATATACCGTATGCAAACATTAACAAGAAGTTACGGTTTAAAATCACAATTAAAAGTAAGTTAAACTAAAACTAAAAGCTATTCTTGTTTTGGTAAAAACTGCTCCAAGCCGATTCAATGGATCCTGCTATTGCGCCAGTATCCTCGCAACGGTTCGTTGATTTTACGGCATTTGAACTTTGCAAGAAAACTTAGCACGTGCTCTAGCAGCTGTCACCAAGATCTTATCACGGTCGCACATGTTTTTAAAGTTGTTTGTTGAAACAACTATACATGCAAAGTAGGCTCAGCTTACAAAGATAACGTAAAAGTAAAACACAGAATAAATACAACACGGATCTTTATGGCTTTTTGCTTTGAAGTTTGTTTGAAGACAATCCGACATATTGCTACAAAAGAAGAATGCAAAGTTAGTAACTAATTTCAGTCATCAGGTCTTAAAGACCTATTAGCAAGAAATGAAGTTTTACTTTGTTAAATAGAAAATGTTACCCGTTAATTTCACTTTTGTGACATATACGCTCCTCAAGTATGACGTAACAAAGCCAAAGCAGTAAACTTAGCCATAAATCAAATAGCTATGATCACCTTAGTCTCCTTGCTATTGATAGTTAGACACCACTAAGCAACCTTGTATATAGCAATAAAATAAAGCATCCGTCAGGTCGAACAACTTTTTCAGAAATTGTAAAAGCATGGCTCGCCAACTATCTTGCATCTGTCTACTAACACCTGAGGACACCGATTAATCAATAGGATTATTTTTCATGCTTCACGGGTTTTCCCGCCAATCTGCCGTTGCGTTTGATGCTTGACTGATGGAGAGAAAAAATGTTTTTAATGTCATCCTTGAGTTTGTTTGACACTTGCAAAAAATTTAATGCTTCACACCTTTTGCATTTAAAATAGCTAAATTATTGGTTATGGCGCTGGTAACACCCACAATCGTACGTTTACATTAAAAAGGGATCGCAATAAACTGTCACGTGTGAAAAATGTTTATCTACAGCAGGCATGTGCAACCTTTTTCACTGGAGGGCCAAATACAAAATTTTGAATGACATCGCGGGCCACATGAATTTTTTCAAAAAAAAATTAGTATCGTTTTCCTATGAAAGTAGTTTATGTAGTCAAGAAACAGATTTCATGCAGTCCACGACACACGTGTGTGCGACAGTTTATTGAAAAACTGTGAATAATTGTTGATGGAAGATGAGGAAACTAAATTCAGTCAAGCGTATTTAATCACAAATTATTGTGATTTTTGCTGTTGCAGATCTTTGCAAACTTTTGGAATATTTGCTTTTAAAGAAATACATTCTTACATCACAAAGCTTCAGTGCAATATTACTGTACACAGCGCGCGAAAATTTCATTTGCTTTGATGTAAACCGCATCAAAGAGTGATGGCTAGCATACACTTCTAACATTCTGCAGAGCACCACGCGGGCCGCACGGAACAACCTGGCGGGCCGCTGGTTCCACATGTCTGATCTACAGTAATGTAAAAATAACCTCAGGTATCCGAACTGTTAGCAGCTGCTGAGACTACGCAGTTCAACCGCTTTCAAGTTAAGGCAACAGAAGCATATATAGTAGCATTATTACGTAACTTTAGAAATTACGTATCCCAATAAAACGGGGCGTTAACAGACAAAATAAGGATGCAAGGGGGCGTGGGGTATAGACCACCAATAAAAACTATTGCACGTGTTTCCCGCCGCACAGTTTTTCTCTTTTTTTTGGGTGACGCAAAATATTTTGCCAGAGAAGACAAACTAGATCAGCGAAGACACACAGGAGTCTGAAAAGGCTGAAAATAAAAACAGTGCTTCCTAACTGCACCCATTTTCTTCGTTTCAGCCTCTCAAGATTTTAGCGAGATCCGATCAGTGCTCAACTCAACTGTTCAAAACGGTCTGAGGAGCTATTTCGCGAAGCTATGGTAAAACCCGTAAACAACGAAATCAGCTTTTCCTAATTTGCAAAATTATCGACGTTACTGCTCCAAGCCTGTTCAATCGGTCCTGCCATTGCGTCAGCTTCCCCCTCGCAACGGTTCGTTGATTTTGCGGGGCATTTGAACTTGTAACTAAGTGTACACCTTAAATGTCGCCCTTTTTATTTTGCTGCATTCCTAATTGCCCATTGCTACCTCGTTCTTCTTCGTTCACGTAATTACACCTTCTAATTAATCGCCTGATACAAGTTACTGTGGCGAATAAATAAATAAATCAGGCGACTTAAACACCTGTACTGCTGGTGGTGATTTGATAACTGACGCGAATGTTTGGGAAAAATCTTTCTTATTACATCATACCAGCTATGGTTCATTGAACTCGTAACATTCGGTTTTTGCGCCATGTCACTCGTGTGCCACGTGGTTCTCATGAGGTCAATTGAACTGCAGATTTTTATCATAAACTGTTTTACTAAACATGACTTCTGCGACGTTTTTCGAAACATTTTATGCTCAAAATAAGCTCAAGTTGCAAAATTAGCGCGTGCGTTTTGACGTTGGTATCTCAGTTATCGGTTTTCACAGCTCACGAGTTTGCAGAAGGCAATGGAAAAACACAAGCTTATAACCAATAATATGCTTCCGACTTCTTACCACGATAAAGTGCCAAGTCATAGCAATCGATGTCATTTGCACATTTTGCCCTAAATTAGTTTCTGATAAAAACATAAATCTTCCCTTCCAGTTGTAAGCTCGCTTATGGAGAGTTGCCATGTTTATCTTTTATGTTATTGGTTGTTGGAGCAATCTTTACGGTTGTAACAGGTACAAACGTGACATATATACAGCAGGTTTTGCTAAATTTATGATCTTGCAAATTTTGTCTGTCATCACTCATGACATCACGCCAGCCTTGTCCTACGTCACAATTAAGGCCAATTTTGAGGTGTTTTTTTGCTAACAATTACCTAACCAAAAATTATTTTTCAAAAATATTTTACCACAAGGTTAAGTTAATAGTGTTCTTTCATACAAGATCAACATGTTCTTGGACTTGCCCCTCACTTTAAATGAATGAAACAAGTTTTACGTTATAACTTTTTCTCCATCTGCCCGTCTTTTTCCCGCGTTTTTTGAAAGTGTCCCGAAAAAGCGCTGATGAGAGAGTTGTTTGAAAACTGGAAAACGCTTTGGTGGTACTTGATGCTATATGACGTCACAATCTTGATTGTCGGACTGAGGAAATTCTTTTCACCACACAAAAATTATTTTCACGACTTTTCACGACAATGATTCATTGCTCAAGCTGGGTGACCGAAATCGTTACAAGTCACGCAATCGTAGTTACAAGCTGGAAATCGTTACAACTTACGCGATTTTGCGAGCTAGGCTACCTAGCTGCTCTGCTACCGAAACGAAAATTAAGACGGTAGCTTTAAAATATTGGAAATGTTTTAACTGTTTTCACAATGTTACAAGATTGACTCGAAACAGCTATTTTTATTTTTATTTGCGAATTAGGAAAATGGCAATTAAGTTGGGAAACAAGCAAAAAGTCTGCGCTCTCTGTTATACGTTGTGTTTTATTACATCATACATTGCTTTATTATACATTATCCGCTGTGTTTTCCGAAAATCGTCAGAACGGCCTTTTTTCTTGCACCATTCTAGAAATTTTGCAGATGCGAACGTATATAGGCGGAAGACAACGTGTGGCATAGGCACCTGTTCATTTTACTCGCACTGCTTTGCGTGAGCGATTTTATCAACGTAATCAGTTTTGTAACCTTCGATAATCACGTGACTATTAGACGTTAATTCGTCAACGTTACAATGCGGTCCAATCAACCAGACGGAAAAGTTATGTGATGCTGGCTACATTTCAATTTATATGAGTTGTGTCAAAAAACAAAGCTATAAAAGTCAACGTTTGTAGTTATAATATAGCTGCTGTTGGCATGTAGCGCTTTGCAAATGTTGTCCTTTATTAAGTGGGTGTTTGATATCAACAAACGCCAAATATCAATCGTGACGTCACAAAGAGTTGGAGGGAATCGCACTGGTGACCCTGTGTACTGTCTAAGCTGGTTTTTGAAAAGGGCTGTTCCCGCTTACTTATGCGCGCAGACCAGTGTGTGCGTGTGTGTGTAATTGGTACAGCAGGAGGTTTAAGCTTTTAAATTTGACAAAGATTACCGAAGAAAGTTAAAAACAGCCCTACAAAAAATAACGTGAGTGATGTGATATGATCTATTAAATGATCGTCGTCAGTTTCAAGGGGCAACGCATTAGGCCGTTTAGCATGACACTGAAGTTTTTGAAACGTGAATGTCTTGGTCGTGGAGATTTCCTTCCAAAATATTTTATAAAAGGGTGAACGGTATCGGCGATGACTCATTGGTGAAAAAAAAGCCAGGTATCCCGGGTAACAAAGCACCATAAACCGCTGAGCAGTCGGATGTTTAATCAATATTTCTGACAGCGGGGTCGTGTTTCATGAGCGCGTGAGTACTGACAATACTTTGGGAACAAAAAGTTCTTTTGATTTTGATGAACACCATAAACCGCTACAATGACGAGACAATTTTTATTGAACAAAAAAACTGACAAAACGCGCTAAGAGGTTTTGACCTCAAGTTTCGTTCAAAGCAATTATTACCAGTACATTAACAAGGAATTCATTAATCGGTGATATTAACAAGCAAATACCGAAATGATTAAGAGTAGCCGAAAACCTCTGCGCAATATTCCACTGGAAATAACATTGCTTTTTCTTCGTGTCACCAAGGAAACATGTAAAGTTTAGTCAAACAAAAAATAAACATTACGTAATATTTCTCTACCTTTTGTTACGAGATCAAAACGCAAATTTTTTAATATGACTTACAATAGGTTTCACTTCTAAGTACAAAGAAAACCTTGCAGACATATTTTCTACTGCATATTAACATTTATATATGTTTCGAAACAAACTATTTACAAGATTGCAAGCTGTTTACAACAAGCAGTACATCAAGATCGCAAGAATAAACTTCAAATTTAATCATATTGCAAAGCTGGAAAGAAATTCATCTTGATCTTATTCTTTATTGATCCTGTGATCTGATGCAAGAAGCTGGTTGACGTACCAGCATATGCGATCTCAAAGTTTCATTTTCCAATTGCAGCTCTTTCATCTCAGATTCCAGTTTTCGATTCTTTTCAACCAATCGTTCAACTTCTTTTTGCTTTTCATCGCGTTCAAATCGACAATCATCTCTTTCTTTCAACACTTTCTGATAGGCTCCGTCGATTATTTGCTGTTGGTCAGGGGTAAAACAATTCTTTTGCATTTCAAGCTCATAAATTTTGCTGTTCTTGTCAACCAGTTGCTGCTGCAACGATTTCACCTTCACCTGCAATTGACATACGTCATAAAGGCCCACGTCATCATCATCTGCTGACGATGTTTCCGAATTGAGAGTATCGTTAACATCTCCTCTTTCAGTGGAAAGGTTTGCCTCAAATGAAGCAACCAGATCCCGCAGAGAAGGCCTCTCAGTACCGGTCTTCCTCGATACCAAGGCGCTTACACGATCGCCGCCGAGCTGAAGGTAGGTTTCAAATTCTTTCACGAGTCCTTCCCGCTCCTCTTCGTCCAAAGTGTTTTCGTTGCTGAAATAAGCCCCGTCCGGAAGCTTTTCTTGAGCAACTGAACAATTTGCTTTGCTGCTGGTCATTTTATCAGTTTACGTTATTTCAATACAGAATTAGGGCTCTAAACTACTGATCTACACGGATTTGTTAAGTTTATATTCAATTACTTTTTGACATAAGTTTCACTCGTGCAGCAAACGAATAAACACAGCAAAAAGTTAACTGCGCCCGATAGCAGAGAAAATACTGTATTGAGTATCTATGCCAATTTAATTCCAATAACAAAGAGATAAAGTGTAGGCTCAAGCCTATATCAAGCAATAGAAGACGTAGGTAACTAGACACTGTTACAAAAATGTTGCAGGCTTTGAGCTGCGTTAATATTAGCGCAGTATTCAACGCGTCGTTTCTTTTCTTTTCAACATGTAGAGAGAAACTCAGCTGACTTCTATTCCCCAGCTAACTAAAGACCGTATTTTGGTGTAAACTCAGATGGCAAAACGATTTTGCGACAAGAAAATGTCTAAATGAACGCAATAACTTTTTACCATTGACGCAATCTACATTTTACTTAGCTTGCGCTGAAACATAGGGTCAAAGTATGGAAATTGTTTCAATGATGCAGTACCAATATCTTTTTTTTCGAAATCAAACCACACTTCCGTAGCATTTCTTTGAAATTGTGTAGCTCACTAAAACTAAACTGTAGGCAGCATAACCCACCCTTACCATGAATATATACTGTGCCATAGGTAGTTGCCTGCATTACTATTTAATAATCACTGTTTAATCTAAGTTTTAAGCAGCAGCTTAAGCCATCGCACAAGCCCCTTTGTGAACAAAAGCATATTCGACTTTTGTTTGCGCTAGAATGCTAGATAGTTCGTTTGGCAAAATACTAGTCCTGGACATACGGCACAGCCTGATGATTCCGATTAAAAAAACTCGCCATTTCGCTCATGAAATAAACTCTTTGAAACTTTAAATACAGCCATAAAACACGAAAGTAATCAACTATTTATTCCTAGAAACATAAATCACTGCCTTTTAACTGTCACTTCACTCGCTGTCTCAGACAATGTGAACTTCAATGGCACACGTTCCGCATCAACAGTATCCTGTCTTGTTATATTTGTACTCAATATAGTAACACAGTAAGGTTTCTCTCCTAGTTTCTCTCCTAGTCTTTCAGACACGCTTTCTGCGGATTGTCGCGTGACCAAGTCAGTAAAAACAATACCGGCGTGTAAATACAGATAAGCTATATAGAGCGGCGACGGTTTATAGCAGCGTCAATGCTTTGATCTTTTGCAGCCTACAATTTTAGCATAAACTTTTGTTTTAATTATTTATACTGCTTTGTTCTTCTATGGTTAGCAAACTATCATGACAAATAAATATTAATCTTATCCGCAAATATATATTAACCTTATTTGTTTTAAATCCTAAAAAAGGTCTGAGATTATTGACTTTCTAGCTAAAACCGAATCTGTTAATTTTCTGGTAAAGCAGGTGAAAGATGCTCTGTTTGAAAGTCTAAATCCACAACATATCTTCACGTAAAGCGATTACATCTCGTTCTGATAGAGATAAACTATACAAAATACACCTAAGCCAGATTGAACGCAAAAGTGACGTGTTAGCGAGGTGGTATTTAGTTTTTTGAAACAGCTTGACAATAAACGTGGTCTCCAGTATTCGTGGGACTGCGCTGCAGTTTACTCAAAGTAAAAGTTCTTGCGGTTCACCGTAAATTTGAAAACAAGCCTGTCTACGTTTACACGGTGTAAGAAAGTTTGCCAACTTCTCTAAAAATACGCGAGATGTTCACCGTCTATTGCCGCGAGATACATTTTATTCGCTTATTTTAAGATTTTTCCCTAAAATTAACGTTACCCGATTTCAGGAAACTTTCAGTAAGTCTACTTGCGCCGTGTAAACGTAGCCCTATTGTCTTTCCAGTGTTGCAACTTGTAACCATCACATGTGATGGTCAGCTCAAACTACAGCAGAGATGTTATCAGCAAAGGGGGCGTTACCGGTAACTCGGTAAAAGTGACGTCATCGGTAACTCAGCTAAGGGGGCGTCACTGGTAACTCAGCAAAAACGCGCGTGTTAATAAAGCTCGTGCTCCTTTCAAAAGACATGACTAGTATTTTAAATGCTATATCTTTCTCTTTCATGAGGTCGTAAGCCACGCATACTGAACGTATCCATGAGGATAAGATTTGGCTAAAAACTTCTCTCTGTTATGCGATGTCCATGCAAAACTTATTGATCTTGAAGATGTTTTAAAAGTTATTATAGAATTAAAGTATTTCTTTCTAAAGTATCACAGCGTAAGATTTCCCCTTTTGAATGAACAAGTAAAGCATCGTTCATGTTGGCATTCGAGTTATATGACTCTTTCGAAAGACAAAAAGTAACTTAAAGTAACCCCAACCCTGCTTTACACACGTGTTGTGTTTGCTTGGTTCAGTTTACGTATCGCTCGTCACAGCAATGATTCGTTTCTAGTCAAGGACCAATTTAACGACCTTTTAAAGTCTGTAAAGTACAGATCTGAGTTCATTATGACAGCCATGGACAACAAGGTAACCCCGAGTTAAAAACAACTGCATTGGAGAAACTTTCTCGAATCTCTAACATAAAATTCCTTCCAATATAATAAATCTTTCAGCGGAAGGCAAAACACAGTTTTTTTTGCTGTGCCTTTGCGTTTTGTAGCCGCAATCGACAATAAAGCTGCTCTTTCGCTAAAAAATTGCTTTTGATGCAAATTCATCCAACGTATGCTAAGTTGTTTCGTTCGACTTGAATTGGGATCTATTTAGCAGTCTACCAAACATTTACTTGAGACTACATACCGAAGGTGGGCACACTGCGGCTCGCCGACATGTTTTTCGTAGCTCTTCTACCTGAATAGTATCCATTATACGTTATCCATATCCACTACTGATTTTGCGGCTCGCTACTGTTTGTAGTTTTCCCTGCTAGATACTTTAAATAGACTGCGCCTTTCATTTGCGAATAAATTGATAATGATTTACTTTCTTTATACGGCTTATACTTAACTTACTATAAAATTTCTTGGTTGTGTTTATTAAAAGCCAACGCGAATAAGAATGAGATACAGGTCAATTAAGAATAGTCAGAATATAGCTCAATAAGTGTGTTTAGCGTGAGAGTTCGCAAGTATGTCTTTGCTTAGTAGCTTATGACGAAAAGAAAAATGTAAAGATTTGGTTCACCAATGAGCATAATGTGAATGCTTTTCTTGATGGGTGCAAGAAGAGGTCAGGCAACATCTGCTCTGCCAGCTAAACGTTGGATTTTATTTTTCAGTCTCTGCACCTCAGCTTTCAGCATTCGGTTCTCCTCAGCGATCCCGTCTCTCTCAGCGACTATCTTCTGGAAAGCAGTGTCTATCATTTTCTGCAGGTCAGGCGTAAAGCAAAGGTTTTTCATTTTCAACTCTTCATTTTCTTTATTTTTTTCATTCAGCTGTTGTTGCAATGAATCGATTTTCCTCTGCATGACGTCATCTGTTCTGCATTCCTCGACGTTTCCGTCGGTGCTTTGTCGAAATGATGACGTCAATTGCCGCTCAACGGCCCCCAGCTTCAAGCAGTTATCAAAATTCGACAAAGATTCCTCCAATTCGCTTCTCACAAGACTGCTGTCTTTGCTGTAGCAGCCACTGTCCGCTAAGTCTTGACCCGTGCTGGAATTGTGTGCCTGATCGGGTTTTATATTGTCATCATCAGAATCTATACTATTATTTTCCATCGTTAAATGGCAAACCAATATCCTACAGTCCAGAATTTGGCTGCAATTTTCCTTCAAAACAAAGTGTTACAAAAAGGTATATGAACTGATGAGAAAATAATTCTATTTTAATACTTTTTTATCAATTTGTAGCCTATCTGTGGTTAAACCGATTTACTACAAGTGATATGGTTATACACTGGTATCGAGGTTTTTAACTCAACATGACGCTGGCGAGGGTACAAAATACCCACGTCTCTCTATGTACAGTACAAGTATGTTCAAAACAACGAAGTAACTTTTTTCTTTCCATCAACACAATTCATAACTTTGCAAAACGGCTCGAACTAAACTGCCTTTCACTACTGTAATTGTAACCTTTCATCCAGAGGTGCCCGATTTTGATAAAAGTACGCTCAGGATGAGCGGCCGCTTCCTCTACTGGCTACGACGCTACGTCACTGCTCTTTCTACTCAAGCTGTGTAAGGAGAAGTGAATAAAGCTCAGCTGACTTTTAAATCGAAATTTGAATATGGCGGTTCGTCATGTTTGCCGCCAACCATGGCGGAGATAAAGCCATAAAGATTACAACACCGGTGTCATTTGATCGAATTCAATCACACGCTGTCAAGAAAGGTTATTTAAATAATTTTACTGCGCATAAAACATACGCACTGCAGTATAGTTCTACTTTGACGTTTTTGTTTCAAATAGCATTCAATTTATATAGAGTTATGTTATATGTAGTTGCTTGACAGCTAAGCCACGTATTAGTTTGAATTTCGCGCTTTTGAATTCTATACGTATGGTCGGAAAAAGAAGACGCTTTTACCCCTTCTGGGCCGGCTGGTTGCTGATTAAATATTAACTTTAGCTGGCTCTCTATGACCTGTTTGATAGTTTGATACAGTTGCGGCCGATGAGAGTTACACGGTAGGTGTAAGCAATAATAGTTTAACGACTATCGAAGTAGACCGAATGTTTATTCGATAGAACATCCGTTGTTCGTGCACTTTTTAGTAATGTGCTATATCCATAATGTAAGAAACTCTGAATTATCTGGCAATGTGGAATAGAGACCCATTATTATATCAAATCAAATCGAACCTCGTTTACCACCACAGTAAACAAAGCGCTAAAGTCAGCAGTATCACGTCAAGCAGTGGAAAAGGCGATAAACGAAATATTGTTATTAAATGAATAACTTTAAAGACCTGAAAATAATCCCTTACAAAATCCAAAAGTTCTGTAGTCAAAATATGTTTGGAACAATTGCTAACATTACTGCTCTGCTAACATTACAAATGGTATTTTCAGAGGTGCGAAAATAAAATGTCATCGCTGTACAGGCTAAATGCTTGAACGAATGTAAATAAACGGTAACGGTATGTCAAATAAACCATAAGTGGGTTCGACGACTTTGAATTCCGCGCCACTCAACTGTCTATTTACGGGGTGATACCAGAGGATTATCTTTTTTGTTCTGCTTGGCAAGATCAAACATTAACTTAATATGCAAAAGGTCATAGTGCTTTATAGTAAAGTGAAGTGTCACAGTGCCGTAATCTGTAAAATTGAACTGTTTTGTTTCATTATGACATCATCACTGCCCCGCAATTGAACCTAAACGTGCTACTACATCTTTGCTATAGGCGGTAGCCTTGAGTGAGACATTCATATTTTTTCTTTTTGTTGCAGTTTTTCGTGCTGTATGCATATTAACTTTAACTCATAATATTTGAATTGATTAAATTGTAAATCGTTTTGTTTGATGTTGGACATGTTTTGAACAAAAAACATTTTAACGCTAATTATATCGTCCAGTAAAAAGAAAAGCCGAACTTGTCACAAAGAATGTCAACTTTGCGATATATTTTAGTAATAACTTCCTAAACACTAACCCTTTTTGGAATTTTTTTCACCGGCGAACCAATTCTATTTTTGTTTGAAGTATGCTATTTATAATGGGGCATATATTTCACTTCATCTTCCATATTAATACAAATCCCATGTTTGTCAGTTGTTCGCAAATCATTTGTTTGGAAGTGTTATTACAGAGTTATTACTTGCACTGTGCGTGCATTGTTCTTTGTCCTGTTGACGCTGATTGTGCTGAGTACGAAGCATTAGAAATCCAACGTAGGCTACATGGCTGCTTTATTGCAATAATAAATCAAAAATCGTTTACCACAGAAATAAGTAACGTAATCTTAGCAGTACAGATGCACAATCAATGTATTAAAAACAAATTTGATTTGCAAAATTTCGCAAAAACAAAAAATGGAAAATCTTCAGTTTGCATTGACATGACGTAGTTCGTTTCAAATCAGTTCCGCTAAAACAAGTTAAATGTTGTCTACTTTTTACGCTGTACAATGTTTTACTTAATGTACAACTGCATACATAGCTTCTATTTTGCATCACAGAAAATTATGCTTTACAAATACACAAATTTGTCCCCATAAAATAGCCTAAGCACTAAATAACAGGAAAAGCATAACTGAACCCTAACAAACTATTGCCTTGTTGTAAGGTATTTAATTTAGCCTACAAGTGATTATCAAGCAGATATACACAGATCGTGAGTGATCTGTACACATAGATATCACATAATATCTATAACTGTACATAAGACGACAAATGTTTACTTTTCCATGATCAACTACAGAAGGTGAGTAGTGCGTAAATGTAACGTAGGCTACTTGCGCGTAAATGTAAACAAGTTTATCACCATAACTGCTTGTCTCTATTAGCCTATAACTCACAAAGTCTACTATAAAAAACAAAGACCAGTTCTGGTTATTAAGAACGATAAAAACGTAAAATACGGACTATAATACACTTAAAGACGTCTGTTATCAAACTATTAATGTTGACATTAAATTTTTTTGTCGTAGTTTGTCACAACAAAAGTTTGTATAAGCATATACAATGTCAATATGGCTCTATATTTCTCAGCAACCAACAACTGACGACCTATGAGCCAGTCACACCCAAGTGACTCTGCAATCGTTTTTCATGATTTTCGGCTCCGATTCAAGCTTCTTCACTTGCTTCAAAGCCATATCTCGTTCTTGACGGTATTGGTCGGCCTCGCGACGAATTTTTTGAAAGAAACGATCGATTTGTTCCTGAATTTCAGGGGACAAAGCTAGAACTTGAATTGAACCAGAAATCTCTTTCTGTCTGATCAGCTGCTTCACTTGCTTTTCTTTTGCGGTTAACTTGTTCTTAAGTGATTGAATAGTTCCATCTTTTATGCCATTCATTTCCGTTAACGATGAAATTTGATTCTGAAGGTTTTTGATCAATTTCTCGTATGATTGTGCACTAGGTTTTTCACCTGTGGTTTCGTCTACAGCAAAAACCGGTGCTTTTTGCTCAACTGTTTTATTATCGTAGATGGTTTCACTGGTTTGTTGTGAAGTTGGTTTGTTAGGCTCAACGTGCTTTAGGGTAGGCCTACTATCGTCCGTAGTGAGTGTGGACTCGTCTTGGTCATTTAAAACTGCCAGTTCATCACAACTGTAATATGCATCATCAGCTAAGGACCGTGAAGTAGAGTTTAAGTCCTGGGCTTCATGATTAGGCTTACCAATTACATCGTCAACTACATTTTCAACGGCATTTTTACGGTCTTGTTGGGCTAGTGTGCTTGGGTTAAGACTATTGTTCATTTTTCAAGTAGAATTCTGCCGAAAGGTTTAATAATAAGCTTAGTTTGAAGTTAATTAATTTGTTAGTCTAGTTCTAGTTGATTGCACTCCCAATCTGATTTCTAGACCAAATGTGGAGCGTCAACACTTTCAAGAAATCACTGAAAACATACCCTTATCGCTGTGCTTATCAGCCCGAAGATTTTTATTTATGCCAACTTATTGTCGCTGTTTTTACTGACCTTTTATTTTTGATATACTCTTAGAACTATTATCTATGCCGTATATGTTAAGCGCCTTTGAGCGGCTATTTTTACCGAAATATGGCGCTATCATAAAAGTAACGAACAGCAGACCTCTACTTTGAACGTAAAATTCTGCAGCATATACATGTATTGCGAAATCTAAAGCAAGTTCCCCAGCCCAGTTTCCTGGACGGAAAAAAAGACAAAAAAGGAAAGCGCATTTCACGTGTCTCTCATTGGCTACTATTTTTAGAAGAAATATTTGTACTCCGCCACCACAAACTAATATAAGACTAATATAACTTTTATAGTAGTTTATGTTGCCACATTGTCATTCGATACCTGAAGGGAACGCAATGTTTACACGACTGTTTACACGACTTAGCTACCACAAAGAGAAGTTTTTCAACTTAGAGGTCGGCCAAAATCTTCAAATGTTAGATTCATAAAATACTTTTTAAACTATTTATAAAGGATGCTATATCCTAACAATGAAAACTATGTTACAGCCAAACCAGTATTTTAATAGATCGATTCTCAGGATTATTCGCACCAGCTTGGCTGTTATTCTTCTGAGACCACTGATGATGAAAACATGAATTTGTTATGTTGCTAATTAAAACGTTGTGAGCCCTTTTCTGATTCTGATTTCGTGTGCGAAATAAATCTACTGTAAAATCGGTTTTCAAGTTTAACAAAAGATTATTGGACGCTGAAAATATCGCAAACACCTGATTTAATTCCGGGTTGGATGGTTGGAATCAGAACACAATCGATCCAAACGGTGAGTGCAGCTTATATTTAAAAATTCCAATAATGAAGAAGTTCCTACAAGTCTTCAAGGACGGAAATAACCAAAACAACGCAAAGAATCATAATCACACAATCAAACCATATTATACTAAAAGATATATTTTAGTTTAATATCATCCAACTATAATTTCTGGAATGTTAGAAAACACGGACTTTAATTAGGTTAATCGGTATGGATGGTAACGGATAGACAAATTTTCTCAACAAAATTAAAAGACATTGATGAAATGTATTTTAATCAAATATAACTATGCGTTTCAGCAAAGATCCGTCAAAGGTTGCGGAATTAATGCTAGGCAAACCACATGAGCAGTTCCGTGCAATTCCGTGTATTTCCGTGGTTTACACACTTCCGTTTTCTAGGCGCGTTTATTGAGTGCCAGCAAACTGTGACAGGGTTGCGTAGTGGAAACGTTTCTCGGGGTCTAGCAGAGAAGTGAACATCCACAAAATGCGTTTCTGCCAGAAGTGCATAACCAGATGACGTAACAATTTGAGTAGCTGAATAGTCTAGTATACAAAGGCATCCTGTGGTTGTGCACTTCTGCGCTAGAACCCGCTACGGTATATATAAGGCTGTGAACATTACTGTATATTTGTAGGAGTAGGTTTGGCATGGATAGGCATATAGAATTTAAAGTGTAAATGTGGCCTTAACACAGTGCTCGCACAATGGGTTTTGAGAGGATATTTAGCCTGATGCTTACCTCAGCAGTAACAACAACAAGCGCTTGATAGCTTCCAAAGACATGGATTAATTTTGAAAAGAACACAAAAGCATAGAAGACTGCAGCATATTAACCATGGAAGAATTTATATCATTGGGCTTAGATGACGTCACCACAACCATCAGCTTGACAGACAGTGAATCAACCACAATGCCTTTGACAGAGTCCACCCAAGATGGTTTTAAGTGGTGTGATTCGTGTCGTGAATATGGCCAGGTATAATGGACCGACCGCTGTGTTTT
The DNA here is from genome assembly GCF_947623445.1 of Clavelina lepadiformis. Classification (NCBI taxonomy): domain Eukaryota; kingdom Metazoa; phylum Chordata; class Ascidiacea; order Aplousobranchia; family Clavelinidae; genus Clavelina; species Clavelina lepadiformis. The sequence continues at coordinate 3,106,317 of NC_135244.1, read as the reverse complement.
TAAGTATACTTATTCTTATTATACGTAATTCTTCCAGCAGTGATATGGTTTGACTAAGGCTAATATATTTATGGTTAATATAGTTGAATTGAATGACTAAATTTTTTAAAGATATCAGAATCACGATTTAAGAAGAACATGGGAAAACTGAAAAAGAAAATCATTTTTACTGAGTACGTTTGAAAATTATTATATTGGCAAATTTTCCTGTTCTGTTATTATTGTTAATGTTTTTACTGAAAAGTATGGATTACTAAATTTCAATAGCGTGTTTTAAAAGCAGAATCTGGTTTAAATATATCATCTGTGTATTTTTTTTGTATATTTGTTTAACGTGGACTTCTATTTTAAGTTTTTACATGGTGCTCACTGAAATGTACATAATGACCTTTTGCATATTTTTGAAGCAATTTGATAAATCTATTTAACGAAGCAAAATTAAATTTGGAACAATCACAGAAGCAAGTGCAATATCTTGAACAGAAATGTAAGAAGAAGGAAGCAGACAACCAACTTGTTCAAACTCAGCTAAAGGTCAATATCAATTAATTTTTGTGAAGTCGTAGTAATGTTCTAACATCGTTTAGTTTTTTATTCAAGTGCAAGGGCTTGATAAATATTTGTTTGAAAATATCAAATTTGTTTACAAATATATGCATTCTACAGGCTATATTGGATGACAGAAACCCATCGGAACTACAAATGCAGAAGGAACATATTTTGCAGCTAGAGAACACGATTCAACATCTGAACGACGAAATTAAAAGCATGGATGTATGTTTTTCACACAATTATTGACATTATGGTTTTTTTGTGCAATTTATCTGTACTGTTCGTCAATAGCTAGTTATTAATTGCTAAGTAAGGAAGTTGATGTAATTTGTCGACTTTTCCAGATGACGCGAATAATGCTTGAGGATAAGATCCATTTAATGAGGAAAGATGAGAGCAAGAAAGTTGACACAAAAAAACAACACGCTCAGGAAATTGATCAGTCAGTTGAACTTTCTTTTGTTACTCGTACATTTGACACTTTTAAAAATGTATATATCGGAAATGTTTTGCGATCAACATTGCTGGATAGCCAGGATAGGAATCAAGTTTTCTCATTTGTAACATACATGCCACATTTACCAACTGATTTGTGGTAACAAGCGAAATTGACCATGAAATAATTTGACTAAATGAACAACTACCCCCAAAAAATAACAATAACTACATATTAATTATGCTGGATGGCTTTCTTGATAATTGTGACTGTTTATGACAAACTTCTACTCACGACTTATCAGTACAATCTAGGTGAACCATGAAGACCACCTTAGTATAATGCAGTAATATAAAACAGTTTTCCTTTAGTATTATTTAATGTTGTATGCAACATGTAGGTCAACCTGAGTTTTTATAACTTTGAATAATAGTTTATAATAAACCCTTACAAGTTGTTCAATACAACCGATGTTTGTTTTTCCAGACTGCATAAGGAAAACAAAAAGTTGCAGAAGGCAATAAAGAGCATGGAGAGGGAAAATCATCAACTTCATAGGAAGACAGAAGTTCTTCAAGATCGTATTCGAAGAGGAGGATACAGAAGAAGTAATTGTTTGAGCATGTTTTGAACCTTATGAAATTGTTCAATGTCGCTTTAAAAGCATCTTGGATGAAATTTATAGTTAGTGCAGCCGCAGGATTGGCCAAACCTTGGCTGCGGGCTGCATTTGTCTTGCTGGCTCTTCATTTTAATTTTCAAACAGCTTGTACTGAGGTAAACACTCTCCATATTTTACTCAAACAGTGCTTGTAAAAACTCTTTTAAACTTAAAGAAAGTTGTTGTTTCATGACTGGAAACTTTTTAGAAAAGCTTGCGATATGCATTTGACTACCTCCTGCAAATATGGACTATTTTCGGTCGAAGAATTTTGCATCTCCGTTACATCGTAAACGCATTGTTGTGTCATATAATGTTGATGATGATACTGCCGTTGATGGCCTATTTCTAGGAAAACTATAAATGCAATACTAGTAGTTTCAGCAGTAGTCTTTTATTGCTTGGATTAGGAAAAGTATGATTGTGATGGTTGATTATCTGATTAAAGTTACTTGGATGATCATATCACAATATGCCGATACCATATCCCTGTAAGCTGCCCCAAACCACGCACTGTCTTTGCTCGGTTGTGACGTCGTAATGCTCGTGTTTCCTTTAACCCAAACTTTCAAGATTTAAAACTTGCTGGTATTTTTGTTTTCAGTAGAGAAGCTTATTCAAGATTAGCAACATTTCTTCGCTGTATAATGTATATACACCTCACCTCATTAACATATCATCACATCTGACATGGCGGTACCTAGAGCTCCTCGTCATCATGTAATTCTTTTCCAGCATCAGGCTCGATCTCTCAGCAGACAGACTCGGAACAAAACATGTCGATGTTGTCCGAAGAAGCAACAAAAACGGAAAATGAAGAACAAAGCAATGTTGAGGGGGGAAGCAACTTTAAGTCCCCGTTGCCAGAGAAGAAGAAAAAGAAGAGGAAAAAGAGAAAATCGGTGACAACAGATCTCAGCGACAATGATGACGATGCGCCATCAACATCAAAGCACTCCGCCAGAGGTGAGTTGAGTTTTATTTGTCATCAGCAGTTTGCATTTTTCAGAACGTTAAGTGATTTGGAAATGATATTTACATGCTTAGTGTCAAAATATTTTTGAACTAGTTTTAAAAAAATTGTTTGTTGTCGTATATTAATTATATTTTAGAAAACTTAGAGATTAAGAAAGAAGAAAATAAAGGGAAAGATGTTTTGGATGACACTAACACTGTCAAGGAAAAAGTGACGTGTGCTGCCACCAAAGAAGCAAAAATGGTCAGTAGCCAAATGCTAATTTCTTTTATTTTTATTGTTACAACACTTTAAATAATTAATTAATGTTTTGAAGATAAAAGCTACCTTTTTCCGAACATATGTTCCGGTGTTTCCAAGACGCACATGCGGTGTATAGTGATATGAAGCAGTGGTTTGTGAAATTATCATAGACCATTAACAAAGGAAACCGTTTTAAATTACAGGAAACTCAAACTTCTGAATCAGATAAAAACAAAATCGTTTCATCATCCGATGAAACTGCAAAACATTCCTACGTTGTGACGAATAAAATGAAAGCCAGAATGTTTGAAATGAAAGCAATGGTGCGTACTTGCTTGTTATCTAGATGATTTTTGAAATAATGCTTGAGATAGTTGTAACACCGATATTGTATGATGTTATTATCGTTTTCTTTCATGCACTGTAAAATGCACATTGCACTCCTCATTTCTTATCTGGTAATTCTCTGGAACTTTGCTTTCCCCGCTTAACAAGAAACAAATTTCCATTTGCTACTTGGTGGAATATAATGTTCCTTATGACATATTTAATGCTTTTTTGAATTGGACAACATACATTTATTGCAGAGATCTTTCCGTGCATTTTCTCGAAGATTAAGCAGCGCGCATAAGGAAGATATCTCTGTTTTAATCGATCATCTGAATAACGACTCATCATTTGCCCAACGAGAGATTACACAGTTCTGTCAAAAGCATATGCTGGTTGGGTATGAAGTGCTAGTTGCAAAAAGAATTATTAAATTGAACCAGGTGAGGAAGACTGCAATATTTACGGCTGAATTTTACATACACGAATTCTGGCTATGCAGAATTATAGCCAGAATTCGTATATAGAATTATAGATGATATTATTTGTTTTGATTGACAACTTGCACTTTTCTTTGATTTGATTATTTATTGATTCACTTTTTTGAAAAAGTTGAGTCTACTTTAGTCTTTATGAGAAATGCTTACCAAAATTTTTGTGCAAGTAAGTAAGTAACTCAATTTTTTCTATGCAGGAAAGTTTTGAAAGTGCTGCTCTTGAAGCGATGCAGCTTGTTGAAAACACGAACCCAAATAAAATCCCTCCTATGCAGCCAACCCATAGCCATGTTTCAACTCCTCCCAATAATCAGAATACTGCCAGTGGTTCAAATGCCGGATCTAGAGCCAATAACAAATTGGATGATACTTCAAGCGATCACCACGCTAAGTCGGCTGAAGAAGCCACAAAAAAATCATCACAATCTATTGCCGAAGATGGGGTTAACAGTAATATTTTGAAGTCAATTAACGAACTTTCCTCAAAAGAAAACAAGCAAAATTACCTTTTATTAACTGCTCCGGACAAGCAACCTAAGCAAGCGTCTTCGACTGACATAACTAAAGACAAAAATGATCCTGGTGGGAAAGCAAACGTCGAAACCATTAAGAAAGTTTCCTCTGAAGAAATTTCATCAACAAAAGGTTTGTTTTCCTCGGACGAGGAGGATGATGATGTTACTGTTAACATTCAGTCTGTAAACTACGAAACTCCTCCAGAAGATGTGAATGAGTTATCTTCACATCCAGAGAAGAAAGAGCTTGTTGCATCGAAAGTCTTGGCTCTCGATAGAACAGAGAAGAATATTAAAAATGCATCTCAAACACCAGCAAGAAAAATGCAATTACCTTTTCAGAGGAGGAGGAAAGAAGAGAATTCGGATGCTGCCGACACGCACGATGCATCGAAAGATGCAGGTAAACAACCATCTAGGAAGATTCGAACTCGGTCAGTGAGCAGGACCTTGTCTGAAAGTTCTTTGGACTCATCTGATGTAAACTCTATTGCAGCAGAAAATGCGGATGCTGTTAAAACTGGAACAAAAATACTAAAACGCAACAAAAATCCTCCCGTGAAAGAGTCCAGAACAAAAGCAGAAAGGGAGGAAACGGAGCCAAGGAACTTAACAGCTCAAGAGTTGCAAACTGCTAAAGTACATATTGTTCCCAAAGTAAATTCAACCAATGGAGTAGAAAAAGATGACACAGCTTCAAGTCCTTCAATTCAGTTAAAACTAAACACATCAGCAGATGATCTAAACAAAGAGTTTATTAATGACAGGGATATGGTTACAGTCAATGACCCAACTGAAAGCTCCAGTGAATTTGACTCCGTTTCATCTGTTGCCGATAACTCGCTGTCTGAGGAACAATCTTTGGGGAAAGGGATCAATAATAATGAAAATGCAAAGAAGTCTCAAGACAGTATTGCCAGTAACAAGGCTGAATCTGACATTACATGTAACTCTACAATGAGCATTTTGCCACCTAATGACGTTGGTGTCACCAACGATAATAATTCAGGTAAGGAGATAACTCTTTCAGTTGGTATCAACAAAAACCTTTATCAAAATCCTGACGTGGTTTCAACTGATTTGGTAGCTTCCAAAGTTCCTGCTGAAGCTGATATATCTATGACCAAAGTGACAGAGAACCTTACGTCGGGTTCGAACAACACTGTCAGTCTCATTCCCAGTACTGAGAGATACAATAGAAAAAGGAACCGATCTTCATCGCTGGAACAAGAAACTGTTCCTTCAAAACAAGGAAAAAGGGAAGATAAAAAGCAACTTTTTGTCGAGGAGAAATCAAATCAAATTTCTAACGTTGCAGCGTCAAAGAAACCGAAATTCACCCATCCCGTGCTTGCTTCCATGATGTCACTTCCTTTCACGGTTGGACAAGAGAGTCCAGATCCCACTGTCGATCCCAACATGGATTTTTCTTTCCTGCCAGATTTGCATTCTGATTCGAAGGAATCTGACGATGTAAATGAAGTTATAAACTTAGGCGAGACTTTCCTCAGCAGATCTTCGTCACCAGATCTGAATGAGATTCTCCTGGAAATGAGAATAGACATCCCTCTTTCTCCTTTTAACTCTAAGACAAACTCCACCGTTTCAAAACCGCCATCTTCTTCAGACGACTCATCCAGTCCAGTAGAGGGCGATAACCCTGAAATGAATGCGGAAGATGACAGCAGAATCTTCATATCTCCGAGCAGCATCCTGTGCACTGCTCTCAGTTTCTCCTCGAAAGAAGCAGCCAGAAGCACTCCCAGCACGAGCAAAGTGGAAAATCAGGCAAAGACGAACCGCAAAGAAAAAGAAATTCCAAAGAAACGTAAAATTACTGGGACCAAAAGCGATACAACATCACTTTTTTCTCAAGGTAAGAAAGGGAGCAAAGTATCAAGACTTCAAGATGCTCCCCGTCGATTTAGCTGTGAAGCACCCACTTTAGCCAGGCCTGTTCCCTCTATTAAACCCATTGTCAAAACCCAATCATTTGACCCAACTTTAACCAACCCAAGTGAAGCAGCATCAAGCAGCCTAGAAACGGACTCTTCAGCTATTAGCGGTAACCCGATAGTTTTGCGAAACACATCTGCCATTCTAACACACACTTCATCAGGTGCATTTAAACCAGTACTGTCCCAATCGAATAAAGGAAAACAAATACCAAGTTTAATGAACATTGAGAAAGAAAAGACAATGGGCAAAGTCACACAAGACACGCCGAAAGCACAGACTCCTGTATCTGAAATTACAGCAGAAATTTCACACGCTCGAGATGATGATGATGATGATGATGATGATGAACATTTACTCAGAGATGTGGATAACATTGTATCAAGCATGTCCATTGAAGCACTAGTTGAAAACTTTAGCGATGACGAGAAGAAGCAAAAAGCTGAGGCCTGTTCGCCAAAGCTCAGTGCATCTGGATCCGCTGAATGTTCAACATCACAGCAACTTGCACAGAAACCAAAAGAAGAATTTTGGGGATTTGTAGAGAAGATTGATGGGGACTTGAAGAAATATGAGCACTTACTTTTAGATGTTTTAAAAGAAATTCAAGCATCTGCCATCAGTTCGTCCACAGATAAACGACCCAAGATTACCCCAAAACCTGTGAGTTAACGTTGTTCAAATGAAGCAATTTAGCATTTAAAGTCATTGCTCTTGTATAGATTAGCTGGCAATCGGCTATACTGCTACAGTTAATGATCACAATCATTTGTTTTTCACTAAGAATAACCATTCTTAAACATTTGGTAGTGTTCTCCTTTTTTTTGATAAGATTATCTTGCTGCATCTCATATCTGTATAAAGTTTTGCACACATAAGTTATGTTTTAAAATCCCGGTAAACATTGAGTCCAGTTTAAAATCAGTTTTATCTTGACGTCTTTTTTAGGCCCTCACCTGGTTCCTTAAGATCGTGCCGTACTCTGCCACCCACTCTCTGCAATGCGTTGCAGATATTTTAAGTAAATTCAGCAATTCAGGCAAAGTTCCGATGAAAGAACTTCTTCATGAATGGGAATTCAATATTGTCACAATGATAAGTGTTGTTTGTCGAATACGTCAGAATAAAGGTGAAGTTGACTTCATCGAGAAGGTTGTTCTTCCTATACTTTTAAAAGCTATTTGCAGGTGGGACATTAACATGGTTATCACTGTATGTATATATCACTTTGTGATTTCTATATAGCATCACAATGTTTGTGCATTGTACCTTTTAAGAGAGCTTTAGGTAGCAGCTGTTTGCACATGTTTGCTACGTACCAATGTCAATGACAGGACTATTTTTATCGGATTTTAACACAAATATACGTCTTCAGCTTTGGCGATTCCCTTCCGCATTTTAAAGTCCATTTTGCTGAACTCGATACAATGAGCATTATGATGCCATTTCTATGTGACCTGAAGCATCGTAGGTCAAACCGCCGCAAACAACTCACCATGGATGAAACGCTTTCCTTGGTTCGGATGTACGCCGGGTTGTGCCGAAGCAACAACGACCCATATGCTCTGTTGGGTCTCTACCGATATTGTTTTCTGTCCTCATCTTTGAAGAAAATAACTTATGTCTTCCTACACGGCTTGCTCTGTTATCCTGACGCTGCACTACACCATTTTCCACTTACCTCCCATTTGAGTAAGTACCGCATTAGATTGTTTCAGTTTGTCAGCAACGGCCTAACTTTATCATTGTTTTTGTATGGTGCTTGTATAATTCTAACTGTATCTTGTTTCTAAACTAAACAACAAATTTAAACATATTTAGAAATTTCTATTTTGTCTTTAAGTTCTTTTGAGTTTGAAAGAGATGTATATGGTCACACATGGAGGTACAGCAACGATGGTGAGTAGGTGTCATTGCTTGTTTAATTCTTTTATTACAGTTTCACTTTGCAGAAAACAAATATCTAGCGATAGAAATAATGATGCAACTACTACAGGAATAACACGAACACTTTTTGTTTATTTTTAAAGGTTGCAAAAAAGTTTTTCATTGATTTGGAAAATCTGCTCGGATGGCATGATCCCGCCAGCGCAAAAGATAAAGGTTCTAAAAATCCGGATGCTGGATGGATAGTTCATCTGGAGGAGTGCATGTCGAACATCGAAAAAGCAGAATTGATTGATGTCGTCGATGAAAATGGAACAACTAGCCGTGGACTGAAGATAGAAAACATGAAAGATATTCTCTCTGCCCTCGAAGTTTTTGCTGCAGTGAAGGGAGTGGCTTTTGTCAGCAAACAGGTGGGGAGCGGCAAAACTGTAAATGTTTCTTTTTAAACAATATCTTCGCCAATACAATTTTTTAATTTTATCAGATCATCGACGGAAAATTTTGGCCCTGGTTGAATGCATGGTCCCAACATTTGGTGTGTCACGCTAATAATGAAGATAACAAACAAGGTTGGTCATTAGACAATCCCGATTATAATCATTTCCGGAGCACTCACTTCTTTGATATGCTGTAAAATTGAAGTTTTCCTTACGTAGTTTCAGTAGTATCCATAATTACATAAGTTGGTATCTCTGGTGTTAATTTATTTCGCTGTTCGACGGTTATAAAAACGTATGAATTTTGAAATTTTTGGCCGATAATTTTATCAATATCTTTTGCAGTAAGCGACGGTTGCATGATCGCAGTGCTACGAGGGCTGACCACCGTGCTTTTGACCATGATGACGCAACAGAAGCTTGATGACGCAAACCAACCAGTCATGACTGAAGCGGTTTCTTATTTTGAGACTATCTGTGCCCTTCTTACAACCTTCACAAAACAATACAAAGAAACCGGTAACATTTCATAAATAAAAAGTAGTCGTATTAGTTTTTACTATTTCTGAAATGAACTTGGCTGTAGTACTCCGTTCGTTTTCTTACATTTCTTTTTCAGCCCCTGTCCACGTGCAATGTGCCACGGCACTCACCGTACTTCAGCTCGCTTTCTGCAAACCGGTCGTTGCCCATAGCGCGCTGTACAATTGGTTCCTTGCCCACGCGAGAGAAGACAACGAAGAAGAAGAGGAAGAAAAAGAGATGCCGTCAAAAAAGAAAAAAGGCAAAAAACGAGTAATCAAACTGCATCCCCTGATGCCCCAAATATGCGCGTTCTACCCAAAGAAGTCGTTAAGGAAACTAATTTGCTGGCTTGAGGGACAAGTAAAGGGAAAAAAGAAGTTTGGTCTGTCCATGACCAAGCTTGTTTGGGGCGCTTAGATGATTACCGGCCACTGAAAGTATCCGCTTTCACATTTCTTTAAATGAGATATAGCGTGTAAGTTTCATAATCTAGGCTTTGCTGTAATGTGTTTGCTGAATGCTTTTCTAATTTTTTTTGCTTCATGTTTTCACTAATTTCCGTCAATTGTTACGTTATTCAACCGATATTATTCTCTTGACTTTCCACTGTGACTTGTCACTGCCATAAATAAACTATTTCTGAGCGTCTTCTCGTGCATTCCCCGGCATAACTGAGACGAGGAGCGACAAAATATCATAGCCAACTAGTACCAGGTATTAGCGGGCATCGCCAAACATCAGCAGAGGTGCAAAAAAATTGAAATTTAACTATAAGTCAGTTGTTTACGATATTACTGAGCGTTTGGATCAGTTTGCTTGGAACGATTAAACTGGGATAAGTTGATGACATTCAACTCTACCACGTGTTTGGGACTAATTCTGTGTATAAGCGATGGCCGGCTTCCATGATATGAGCTGTCGGTAATGATCAGATGTGGCGCTAGACCAGAAATATGCTATGATGTGGATAACTTGGAAGTCTTTCCAAGTGCCTCTAGATGAATAGACACTTGTTGCATGCCGAGTGATCTGTGCTATCCTCACGTTAGCATTCTGATATTGCTATATTACGACGAAGACAAAAATGAGGATAATTTGCCTTTCGTTCAAAAACGTTGTTTGAAACAATTGTTTTTATGCATAAAAGTTACATGACTTAAGTAATGAAGAACCATAAAGATAGAGAGATAAATGATGGATCTTGATGAAATGATATTTTGACTAACTGCTCTATTAAAATGCTTGGTTTTACAGAAGCCAGTTATGGCGCTTCTGTGACGACCGCACGGTAGCGCTTTTGAGTAAAATAAGAAAAAAGAATTTTAATAAAATAAAAGACAATGATACGGTTCAGTGGTTTTCAAGGCAGGTCATCAAAACGAGTTTGAGTTCCTTTGGAAAGATTTCTGTCTGTCTGGTTTTCTGGATTTTTCTGTGTCTGGGTTTGTTTGATGTATTGTTTGATTTCTCCGTTTTAATCGATTTTTTATGATGGGAATGCCTTTGGAATTAGTTACGGTTATGTAATGCCATGGATTTTTATGTTTTATTTTTGTCGATGAGCGTTCATTTGGTCATATCTTTGCCACTAGTAACTGACTTTCAAGAGATTGTTCTGTTGTAGATATAAATTTGTCCAAGTAATATTTACGAATTTTAATTTGGGTATCTTATACTTGTGCACTCCAACTTAAAGGCTTGAATGGGAAGGAGTTATGAAGTAATAAAAAAAACATTATGACGACATACTTCCTCAATACTAGATCTTGATATAGGCCTATAAGAGTGCAAAAGTAAAAGAGACGCTTTAAATCCTTATTTGAAATCTACTTATCAAAGTTATTGAGTTCACTTAGTTTTGTTAGACTTGGAGTTGTTGTCGGAAGTTGTAAAGCTAACAGCCATGCACGAGTAACTGTCAGACTGTTTTCGTGTTTGATATGTTTTTAGGGTTCGTCACTTTCTGTTTAAAGTTAGTTACCCACTGCGCTTTCTATGAAGAAACAATTGAGTTGTCACTTATGCGTCGTTGTGTAGTGTTTTAATTTTATAATGGTCTCGATCTTTGATTGTGGGTATAAAGATCTTGGATGTATTTGCTGTTCCGTTTCATTGTGAGATTGTTAACGTGGTTTAATGTTAAGGTTACGGCAGATTGCATTTATTCTGTTTTGAAGTGCTTCCACACACTTTCGTATCGAGCATGTATATGTAATGCAACATGTCACAGTGTTGGAAATTTGTCAAAGTTGTTATCCATGATGGGAAGTGTGGCACCTGTAGGTTTCTTAAAATACTCAATGTTACTTGTGTTCCTAGCATTACCACATTACTACCATCACCACTACTACTACCACTTTTACTGCAGTGTTCAGTACAGTGTTTCTAGTATACTCTCAAGCACTACGAACTCCAGTAACACTGAGTACTTTAAATTAACAACACGTGCACTCATGAAGCTGATTAATGTGCTTGTCAAACATATTATGCCTACATTTATTTGTGATGTATGCATGTCCTTATGCCAGTATTCCAGCTATTTTTGACCTTGGTTTGCCACACTCTCCAGTCAGGGTTATAACTGATACTCATCCAGATTAAACACAAACAACGAAAACCATCAGAACATGCAAAATTTATCTGCTTGATCAACTTTGATTTTGTCAAAACAAAACCATTTTCCTTTCAGTATCACACACATTTTCACGCATGCTTGAAGTGCACACTTTTTCACTTTAAAAATACCTGGTTTTATTGCTTAAGATGTTTACTGTGCACTCTCAAACATACATGCAAAAGGTGAAGAATTGTGTGTTATACTTGGAAGAACGCATGTTTTGTTGCCTCTAGATATCAGTAACCAGCACATTTGAATCATCTTCACTTGTGATTACATGACAGCTCAGCCACATTATCGGAACAGTAAAAAAAACGCTGTCATTGGTAGCTTTGTTTAAAGTAATGTTTTCGAGGCATGTTGTTTCACCAAAATGATACTCTGACCAATGTACAGGATAAAGATTAATAATCACAAAACATATTTTCATGACTTGCACTAACAGCTATGTACATATTTGGTAAACACACTAATTGTTCAAATCACACTGACATTGTCCTCTCTCTCTTTCATTGATAAAGTTGTCGTTATTATCATTTGCGTCATGCTTTTAATTGCAATGGTGGTTGGTTCGGAAGATATGAGTTAACCAAATCTTGCTAATATTCGCGCAACCCTTTAGGTCACTGATTTTGTCTGGTGATTAGTTCACTCTTTCTATTCATTTCAACTAGAATTTGTATGTCGGTTGTGCTCTTAAGGCAATGGTTCCCAACCTTTTCTAACTTACAGACCCCTAGCTGTAATAATTCATTTCTTGCGGGCCACCAACTTTAAAATTGTTACTTCATAAGCAATTTATTCATGAGCCCTACTTCAGGAACCACTGTCTCAAGGTGACAAAAAAATTCTACATGATATGGAAAGTTTGTTTTTATGACAAATTCTTTAAAGTTGGTATTTAAAGTTGGTATTAATTTTTCCTACTGGAAAATAACTTTTTCTCATCTTAGGCCAGAGTTATTTACGTTAGTGTGTTGCAAATGTTGATCTTGTTGCAGAACACGCTACATTTATTATCATAACACCACACTTACTGCTCTGTTTGCCGTACACCATTTAAGGCTTAACCATTTCATTGAAGATTTTAATGTGGTTATGTCCATGATTTCTTGCAATATTGAATGATTTTGTTTTTTATTTTTTCAGTTACCTTTATTCCGTGAACATGGTTTAGGCAAAAGATTAAGTTGACTTACCAAGTTAATATTTGACCTAGCCAATTTTTTCCTATTAATTAACATACTTTGAACTGTTTGTTATTACCTTAATATACATTGTTTCTGTAGAGTGTTTTCGATGGCTTCTTAAATTTTGAAGTAAGTTAAAGTTGGTTTTTAAAATTTTGCTTGGGAGTAATGGACCTGACTCCAGACAATCCTGAAATTGTTTCACTTCAAACAGCAAGTAAGGACGAACAACAAGTATTACAACAGCAGAGTTTGTCCACACCAATGGATCAATCGTCAGATTTACCTACTGCATTTAGTATGCCTGACACTCCCATGGAATCAGCAACTGGTATAAGCACGGTAGCTGGGCTTACTTTTGCTGCTTTGGCACAAGAGCTTAAGCCGGATGAACCAGAACTATGTGCAGTTACGAAAAGTGAAACAGAAACTTTCGCAGAAAGTAGCCCTAGTGCTATGGATGTAAGCACAGTGCCGGTTTCTGACAGTGTCACGTCTTCAGCTGCCCTGTCTGCAGTTGTCACTAGCAGTGTTATAGAATCTGCTGCCAGTCCTATGCCTAAAGAGAGCTCGACAAGGTCTTTGTTAGACCAAGCTTCACCTTTCGCAAGAGGTGAAATCGCTTCCCCCACTCGCAGTTTAACACCACTAAGTGACAAAATGGGAAGAACGTCACCCATTGAAGCAATGGATACAATTCTTTCGGTGAAGAGCAAATCCGACTTAGATGAGCAGCATCCATCTCCGTTGGTTGTGACTGCATCTTCCTATCGAGCAAGATCATCCTCTCAGTCATCTAAGTCTTCCAAGGGCTCATCACCGAGCAGTCAAAAGAGTCCAGTACCGCCAAAAAGGAAAGAGAAAGCACGGCCACCACCCCCTGCGAAGGTCGTTGGAGAGGTAAGTTTTGTCTCTCAAAATTTAAACTCAACCATATATACCAGGGGAGGCCAAACTGCGGCTCTTTAATGAATTAGTATTGTTGAATTAGACATGCAATTTTCCCGGTCAAGACGAGTTGTTTGATCAGATTATGAAACAATGCGTTCTATCACAGGTATTAACAATGGACTGATAGTTAGTAATAATCAAATCACACTCCAAAAAGTACATTATTGTACAGAAGTGTACTAACTTGTACACTGTAGTTAAGTAAACTGTCAGATTGAAGCTGTACGTCAGGGCTGACCTAGTTTTAAGTCTTGGTTACGGTTATAATAATAATTGCAAAAAGAGTTGGTGAAGCCCAGTTGGAGACTCATAGTATCACCACCCAGCACTAATGTTAATCAATAGCTACACTTCTTTGTGAGTGAATAAATTCGTGTTTTTTATTGTGTCTGTGTTGTGGCTCTTTTAAAACTGGAATTTGTTATATGCGGCTCGAGCATGAAGCAGGTCTGGCCACCCCTGATATATACAGTCGAAATCGGTTAATCGCATAGTCAATATGCCAAGCTTTTTTATGCGATTATCCGACGTATGCGACTAACCGATGTATGCGTTTTTTACCTACATTTTCTCCGCTATTCTCTTTTAAACACCGGCTCACGCATTCTTGCTCCTCCGCCGATTTTTGGAATGACACAATGCATTATGACGCAACAAGTGAGCTTCCTTCTTTTCGATTTCGACACAAAAAAAACACGAAACAAAAATGGAAGGTTGCGGTTGCGGAAGGTTGTGCTTTGCGACGTAACAATCCTTAAATAAAAATTAGTCTTGTTGTTCTATTGTGATGTAACCATTCGTAACAATCCTTAAATGAAACGTAGTTTTGTGGTTCATAATCACTGTAGAGAAGGCCTTTTTTCGTGAAGTTTTACTTTATTGTTCAAATCATTTACGTGCTACTGTCTCTATAGCCTTCAGCCTTGCGGTGAATTTAATCACAGCTGTCTTTAATTCACAACTGCTGTCTTCAGTGTCTTGTCGTGTATTGAATCGCTGCGGGTTATGGGAGATCTTGCGATGATTTTTGTTTATTGGTGAGGATAATCTTAAGCAACTTAACACTTCATCAAAGGAAATATGCGGTTAAGTGATACAAGTCTACAAATCAATCAAGAATTCCTATTCGATTAACCGATTTATACGATTAACCCTTATGCGATTGACCGTTGAATTGTCTTCACAAGGGAATGGGAATGGTTTGGGATTATGCTATGCTATAAAGCGATTTATGCCTTTAACCGATATGCGATTAACCGATTTCGACTGTATATCTACTCAGTATTTTATATACTAATGAAATGAAATTTTTGATCATATATATCACATTATCATCATCATATATCATATTATCATGCAGTTTATATGAAGGCACTTTTATTCAAAATTACTATTGCAGCACGATGGTAGAAATGATTTCTATTGTTGGGTTTGCCACAAAGAAGGAGAAGTACTTTGTTGTGAACTCTGTCCTCGGGTGATGCACGCCAAATGCCTCCGGATGGAAGCCGTAAGTTTAAACATTCATTTTCTGATGGAGCTACGGCAAATTAACTTGGCAGAAAAGTTTTTGATTATAACCTATATCCACCCTACGTCCATGTTGTTTTTCAAAGAGTTATTAAAAAGTATATATGCTGGTATTTAGGTGATGCTATTAACATGTATGCTTTCATTCTCTACTAATTTAAATGCATTGCAAATAATGTGCTCTTCAGGAACCAGAGGGCGATTGGTTTTGTCCGGAATGTGAACGAATAATGGAAGCAGAGTGCAAAGAAACACAATCTAGGTCTATGTCTCAGCTCAGTATAGATCAGTTAGCATTGCATCTACGATATGCTCTACAAAGGATGAAGACGACTGGAGTACGTAAACTTTTTGAATGATTTTTACCAACTGTTTAATGATAGACCAATGGATCGATCCTTTCAATATGCCGTTATATAAATTACATTCTATTTCAACTTATTAATGATGTTTCTCGGTTATTATATTATTTCTCTGTTATATTATGTATGTATACTAGCATTGGTCGGCCTATGTACTCATTTAAATGTGAATTCAAAATATACCCCGTATTACTTTAAGTGTACTGGATATATAGTTTTTCAAAATGTTTGTTATCAGGGTGTTTAAGTGCGACACTGATAAGCATTAGCTTAGTCATGGACGGTGTTTATTCTGATTGCAAACCTCACTGCAACCGGCCATTCTTAATTAAATATTTCTCAGAATATGTTTGCTTTTTTTTTGATTAACAGTTATATGTTTTTTTATCAGTGCGAGCCTTTTGCTGAGCCCGTCAACACCAAAGAATTCACAGATTATCTAGATTATGTCTTCCATCCGATGGATCTTAACACACTCGAAAAGAATGTAAAGAAACGTATTTATGGTAGCACAGAAGTAAGCGATTGTTTGCATGATATGGTCCAAGTTCTTAGCAGTAAATGCAAGTTTGTTCTCCCAAAGCAGCATGTAAACCAAAATCATGATTGAAGAATTCTTGTTATGACGTAATAATACCTCAGAACTCAGCCATGATATGGACGTCGATTTGTATACTTGATCTTGGCAATCTATGTTGATGTAGTATTTCTAAAATATCTGTATCTAACCTTTATATCTTGCATTACGTTGAATAGACTCTGTTAATATTTCTTTATTTCCAGGCTTTTCTGGCTGATGTTAAGTGGATTTTGCATAACTGCATTATATACAATGGCACTCAGACAAAACTGACAAATATTGCTAAAACCATCATCAAAATAGCACAACATGAGGTAATGATCGATATATAAATGTAGAGTGTAGTTTGTGATAATAATGAAAGTTATTTTGTTACCAGAATCTTGTGGTAAATGTTTGTATTAGAGTACTTTTATGCATTTCTGCGTCTTGAACTAATGAACAAAGTTATAAATATCCATAACTTATCAATTAATTTTAATAAGTGATCAATATTATTGATAAGTTATTAAGTTAATAATAAGTAAATGTGTTAAGGTAAGTTGCTGAGTTATTGATAAGTTATTACCTAAGTTATTAATAAGACTAATTTTTCAGATGACTGAAATAGAAGTGTGTCCTGAGTGTTATTTAAACGCTTGTCGCAAACGAGACAACTGGTTCTGTGAGCCCTGCCATGATCCACATGTTCTAGTTTGGGCTAAGCTGCAAGGATTTCCACACTGGCCTGCAAAGGTTTGTGCTATACTTTATGTTTTCAACACAATACGCACTCGGCAAATGGTTTCCTGCTACTACATTGCCTCGTCCAATGCAAGGCTTAGTCCACGCATGATGAGCTGAGCTCAAGAATCTTTGTGTGGTGAGCCTCATTACTCTGATGTTTTCAAGTCCACAATGGCGACCGGTCATGCGAGAAGACTTGCATAATGTGATAATGACATTACGACACTATTACCTAATGCCATAACATCGTGATTTGCTATATGTTGGTTGAAATGGTCAGCAGCATTGTTTAATTTTTGTACGGATTGTTATCCATGTTTTTTCCATTTCTTATCTTTACTAGGGATTTTCTAACAATTTTTATGATATGCGTTAGCGAATAGGCATTTTTTCAGCAACAAACAGGTTTTTTATAATTAAATTCTGGGTTTGTTAGCAAAACGAAAAATAGATTGTTATAGTTTGAAAAAATGATCATTTGATTAAAACTAATTACAATTTGTAAGTAACTTCTGTATAAGAGAAATCTCCCAAGCTTCATTGGCATCGGTTTATGAAGGTTTTCTGTGTTTTACAATCTTGTTTGCACATTTTGCTGCTTTTCAGTTATCATTTGCAGTTGATTTATAACTTTATTTCCTCACTCTTAAAATATTACAAGAGTTCCAAATTGAAATGCCTTTGGCACAATCTGAATTGTGCTTTGAATAATTGAAAGTAGTTTGGTGTTAATAATTAATCGAAAAGACATAATTGCAATTTTTGTACAAGTCTTCAACAAGAAATGACATATCATTCAGTACATGTGAAAGATGAATTGGCATTGCACATGTTGCCGGACATCAGGCTTCGTAGCACTTATTCGTCACAATAAGCAATACAAAACAATCATGACAGATCCTTCCTTCAGACTACAGTGCTTAGTGGTTTGCTGGCAGCCTTTAGGACATTTTGTCCATGATATAACTGTAATCTTCAATAACATTACCATAATTAACAGTTAACAACACTGAACTTACATTCGTTATGTTGTTTAATCTTATATTTCTTGTTTCTTGCACATCGTTTAGTCATTGTTCTAATAGCTTAACCATCTCATTATAAACTACAACCTACTTGTATACACTTTAAGATAAATTTTAACCAGTAACAAGCTCCAAATCATCACAGTTTTTTCTCTTTGCCATCTTTCTGTAACTACGGGCTTAGTTTGCAATCATAACCTGTAAGGACAGTTGAGAAATTACATTTCACACTTGGTTTAAGCAATACACATATTTTGTGTTAATTGTTTTTGTCAATCCATGCAAACACTGGTTACCCGGTCTACACTTTTTTGCTTAACTTACTTCTAGATCAGTTCTGCCCAACTGAAAAGCTTTACTTGGCCAAAAAGGCTTTTTAAATGCGGGCCACAGATTGAATAACTACACCACATAATAACTACACTTGATTAAGTGTAACAGAAAGTCTAAATGAAAAGCTCAGTTCTGGGCAAGTGTTTGCTGCTGTTTAAATTAAAGAGTAGTTGTCATTTCTCGGCGTATATAACAACGAAAACCTCTTTGTTGGCCTTCCAAATCCTTCAACTAGATCGCTGTCAGCTGGAAGAAGCTGGTTTAGATATTTGATAATTAAAGTAGAGAGCCTTGATATCAACACATGAGGTCTAATGTAAAAATAAAATACTAAACAATGCAAGTTAATTTCCAAATAGCATTGCAAGTTTCCATGCTCGCTCCACAGCAATTCATTTAATTTCATGACCTCACTACAGGCGTTAAGGGTCGAGAAAGGTTTGGTCGATGCTCGATTTTTCGGACAACACGACAGAGCGTGGATCCCTCTGTCTGGATGCTACATCATGTCGAAGGAGATGCCCCTCCCGGTGAAGAACAAGAAGAAAGGAAGAGGGCCAGGAGCCAAAGGTGGTTGAATGTTTAAGAATTTTCACAGTTTGTGAAACTATATTTTGTTTATTTTGGATCGTACCCTGTGCTATGTTTGTTATCACCCTTGGTATATATACACTGCTTTGATTTATTTGCAATAAATTACTAAATTTCATTCTGTTTTTTCGAAAAATGATTTGTTCTTTATTTGCTGTTTAGTCAAAGTTTTGCAAAACTTTTTATGATTAATTTTTTCATTGAATAAATGTCAATTTAGAATTTTTTATACAAATATTAATATTTTTTTATATTTATACTAAACTTGAGCACGCTACTAAAATGTGCAGTGCTTGTTCAAACAATAATATTTATATGACACATAGTGCATGAGTCGTGTTGTTTTACCTTGCTTGAATTGAACGTGCTGTGCCTCCATATAAAGCTAACAGTCAGACGGTCAGTGATGTCAGCGGCATGTTTAAATTTGTAGGTGGTCTTGACAATGCGATTCAGGAAATGCAGGGCTACATCGATAATGTGGTTCGTAAAAGCGGCAAACCGTTTGAATACGCACCCCCGCGAACGCCACTTACTCATATGGACATATACAGAAGAACAGCAGGTATTGATGATGGAACATCCTGTATTTGACAAATTTCTTGCGCTACAATTGTTTAGTCGTGGTTTTTGTGTTAAGTATGGTTGTCATTGTCATGATATTGCCATCAATCGGCTTTGGAGGGTTTTACTACCATTTACTAAAAATACTTTACAGGCCACGGTCCCGCAGTGGATATGTCAAAGGAAATAACTGGGAGGGCTTCCAGTACTTCACTTGACTCAAGTTCAAAACTATCAACGGTTCGATATATTTTGCTTACTTCATTGTTGTTATTTTGTTTAATTGCTTTGTAGACTATAGATCTTATAGACTTGTTTACCTTCTTACTGAATCTTCTTTGAGTTGATTGGTAATTTAGTTTGAAATACTGCTATACAAATATATGCATAAACGTTCAAGCTCTGTAACTTGAACTTGAAGGGGCCTCGGGAATTATTTTGTCTATCAGAACAAATATATGCATTTTTAGGCCTTTTGTATGGACCACTAAGTTGCTTAAACTTACCTGAAATTTTTGGTGAAAAGAAGTTACAGTAACGAGCTTGCTCTGAAATTTTCCGTTAACAGGTGGCGATTAAAAAGGAGGCGATGGAAAACGAAGCATTGAAATCATCAGGGGCTTCCCCTTTGCCTAAACCCCTCGAGAGCGTTCTGAATTTGAAACTCGACAGTGTTGGTGAGACAACTATCTTTACATGACATTTGAGTGAAGAACTTGTCTTAATCGGTGCAGTTCACTGATCTTTATTGCGATACATTAAATTGTAGGTTTAGTACAATTTAACAATTTTCCTTAAAATGCTTTAGAAGTTGTTAAAAAATATAACTTTAAAACTAAATTGTTAACTTTGTTGTTTTATGCCTTTGTGTGCTGGGATGATTAGGTCTTGATTCAACTTTGACCTCGTCAAGCGTTCCTCCGAAGAAAAAGTCCAAGGTAGTCACCACTAGTGGTGCTCATCCACAGAAGGGAACTCGGCCGTTTAACCCGAAGAAACGTGCAAACATGGCATTGTTGGATAAAACGATCGAATCTTTGCGAGAATCAGTTGAAAACGTAAGTCCATTGATTTACTGATAAAGTAGTTTTTATTATATTTTTACATTCTTGCATTGTGATGAAAGAGTGACGTCATGAATGTAACATTGTTTGGTACTTAGGAGGTTCACGACCACGTTAGCACGGAATCGGACTCTTCTTCTGAGGAAGATACCAATGAGGGATCTTCATCCAACAAATCCACTCCAACTTCCCAATCTAAAGGTGATCACAGGAGATCTTACGCAACTCACCAAATAGTGAATTTTGTTTGCTTGTGGACTCAAACCAAGAACTGTTGCTATGAAATCCAAGTAAAATCATTTCGTTGTCCTTATGATAAATTCTG
Organism: Clavelina lepadiformis; assembly: GCF_947623445.1. NCBI lineage: Eukaryota > Metazoa > Chordata > Ascidiacea > Aplousobranchia > Clavelinidae > Clavelina > Clavelina lepadiformis. The sequence goes on along the minus strand of NC_135244.1, from coordinate 3,085,444 downwards.
GGTTTACTCTTTCGCAGGTGAAAAGGATTCTGGGAAAAATAAGGAGCTGAATGTTGAGAAGGAACGTGTGAAGAATGATAAGAGTAAGGGATCTGTTCGTGAGTATTCTTAAACGAATGCACTGAGATGCGAAATGTTAATTTTTGATCGTCTTCACAGAAACTAAAAAGGAAGCGGATTCCGATGTTTCTGATTCTGAACTGATAATTGACGTGGGAGAGGAAGAAGAAAAAAAGAAGGCGAGTAGTTTCTAACTCCAAAAGGAATAAGTCAATGTCGCATGCTATTTTGCATTTGCCCAAATTCACTGATTTTCACGTTTTCTTAACCCTGTCAATTTGTGCAACCCCAGGTCATATTTGCTTCTGTTTTTAATTTCCTCTTGTTATTTAGGAATCTACTGCTGGAAGCTTGACTGAAAAAGGTCTCTTCAAAATAAAGAAACGTTCCACGGTTGATGATGCCAAACCTAAGACCAAGTCCATCTTGCTCAATAAAGACCATGACCCCACCAAGAAAGCGGCCCCATCCGGTAGCACCCCTGTCCGTGCCGCTGGGACACTTAAGCGTAAATTTGCAGAAAACAGTCCCACAGTGAGCACAGAAGGAAAAGTTCGCAAAGTCGAAGGAATGTCGAACCCCAGCAAAAGCAGAAATGCAGACAGACCTCTGACAGCAGCTCATAAGATTTCCGGAAAGATTTTACCCGATAAAGAAAAGAAGAAACACAGCTTGTAAGTTGGATTTCACTCAATGCACTTTATTAATCATCATCTGCCCAGTATTATTGCAAATTATTAAGTTGAAAAAGTAACATCGTCATTAATTTTTGATGTAAAAGATAACATATTATTACTCTACATTAGTCATCTTAAGTGGTTAATTACTCCCACCCTATGGTTATGTAACACGTTTAGCAAGCAAGCTATCCACAGCTTATCACTTTCATCCACTGTAGTTACAAATAATATGATTATTATTCCACCATACAGAACACATAGGTTCAGTTCAGGAGATAATTTACAACATTGCATTATTTGTTCTTGTCAGAGATGAAGCGAGAAAATCGGACTCATTGAAGGCAAGTAGAGAAGGCAGTTACTCACCCCATGCTGCTACAGGCGCAAAGAAAAGCAGCTCAGAGGTAATCACATATCGCTGTAACATTCACATGGAGCTGATTTACACGATGATGTGTCCTTTTACGGATACAAAATCATTGCCAGATAGACACCGCATATGTGTATCTGTATATGCATAGTATTTGCTAATTCTGTATCTTGATGGGATAGATTACTTAGTATTAAGTTTCTAAGGCATTTTAACATTTTTTAGTTTCTCTTGAAAAAGAAAGCGCTGTCCCAAGTGACGGCAAGCTCCAAACTTCGCGCCGAAGACAGCGGAGGTAACGTTATAATTGTAATCTTTTCTTATCTTCAAATCATAAACACAACATTGTTGTATCTTGAGCTATGTATTAAGACAAACTATGCTTTAGTTTCATGTAAATTAAGCTTATGATTTATTTCGTTTTAAACAAATCTCAGATCTGAGGTCAGAAAAGGCAAAAATGCTCGCCAAGAGGATGATGAATAAGAAGGATGGTCCAGGAGGGGACAAACCCAAAGAGAAAAGCAATCCAGCTATAGTAAGCTTTTGACATCTTTCATCAGCGAAGAACACATTTTTTGATGACATTAACATAGTCGTTGAATTTTGATATATTTGCATTGTTTAAACTAGTAAACTATATATATTTTTTCTTTAGGCTGGTGTAAACTTTCTGTTTTGCTGAAATTTTAATACCAAGCTTTAAGAATTATTTGATTGCAACTTTATCTATTATATATTAAACTTGTGGATGATTTATGATACATTATTTGTTATTGACAATAAAATTCAGTTAATTTTCATGTTTCCAAGGACAAAGGGAAAGGTTTATCTTCACACACTGAGTCGACTCGGAAGCTGTCTTCGTTTACGATTCCCAAGCACAAGCCGATGTCTCGGAAAGAAATTCCCGTGATTGACGGTGAGAATTTTCTCTCAGATTAAAAAAAATCGTGCATAGATTTACAACTGTTATTTAATTATTTTACTACTTCTCAAAAAGTAGTACACTTAATGAATAATATAACAGGCCTGCTATTTGCTCGAAAACAATCCAATTTTTCCATGTATGTTGACAGAAACGCACAACACAATTCCTGGCAGTAGACCTACAGCTTCTCACGGAGTAAACGGTTCATCAAGCACAGAAAACGTTCTTCAGAAAAGTAAACCGAACCAAAATGTTCCTTTGCAAAAATTTCAAAAGTACAATGACAGGTTTGTAAATGCACATTTCATTAAAATGCTTTTCTAAAAGGCAGCACTACAGTGTGGAAACCAATATATAGTAGAAACTGCCTGTGTTGACTTAAGCTATGATGGCTAACAACAAAGACACCAGCTTGGAAAAGCCAGCTAATTTTTAATTTCTTTTACAGCAACATGTAGTTGAAGTTTGTTTGCATATTTAGCTTCACCTCTAGTTGTCAGCTGTGCGGCTTTGCAACGAAGGTCAAACCATTGCCGTTAGAGCATTGTTTAGCTTAAATGCTTTATATGGTGTAAGTAATTTAAGTATACTCTGTGAGTAATCACTTCCCATGTTCTGTGAAAGGTTAATGAAAAGCATGCAAGAAGTTCTTTCTGAGATTTACGAAGACATGACGGCAACATTTCAAGGTTCACAATCCAACAATTCATTGAATAATGAAACCGATGGCAACACTGAGCAGCAGGTGACGCAACTACGTCTGGAGATACAACGCCTTAAATGGATGCATAAGCAAGAGATAGCAGAAATACAACACAATCATGGTTCGTTACGTCATTTTTTTACATTTCAAGTTAGCGATTTCACGTGATTTTGTGTTAAGTCAGTTTATAAGTCACGGATTGGTGGATTATTGCAGATCTTACGGTGGCTGAAATTCGACAAAGTTTGGAAAACGAAAAAATCCACTTGCTCGATGTTGCAAAGCGGAAGAGTGAGGTGGAAAAGACGAAAGCGATAGAAGAAACAAAACTCAAGCAGTGGTGCGCCAACTGCAGAAAGGAGGCCATTTTCTACTGTTGTTGGAACACGAGCTACTGTGACTACCCATGCCAACAACTGCACTGGCCGAAACACATGGCTACATGTTCTCAGGCTCGTGGCAGGGCTTCTTCAGCCTCTAACATGAAAGATGTGGACAGAAGGAGTCCCGGAAGAGAGTCTGGTCAGGATAAAGTGAAGGAAGATATTGAAATGAGTGATGAGGAAGAGCACAGTGATACTGACATGATGGTGATTGACGAGAGCCATCCGTCAAAAATCGAACCATCTAACGCCAAAGAAGACTTGTCGTCACCTTTATCTCCAGATGATGCCAAACCAAGCCTGAAACAGAAACCTGAAACATCCAAGTCAAGTGCATCCACATCCACAACATCATCCATAATAACTCCATCCACAAAGAGCAACTCCAGTATAGAAGCGATTTTGGAGCGGACATCTGCCCTTACTTCAGTGAGCCAAGTTCAGCCGATTGCTGGTGCCGTAGTGTCGGCTCTTACCAGTGACACGAAATCCAAACCATTGCCTTTAAAATCAGCCACTTCAAGCACTTCAGCTTCTCAGAACACGTCAAGCAGTGCTGTGGTCTCATCAAAACTTATCGATGATATCTTTTCCAAAGTCACCAAAAAGGCAACCGCCCCACCATTAAGTACTTCTCTGCCATCTCCAACCACATCTATTTTAAAGGGAATCTTAAATAATCAGTCGAAGTCCAGTGCACAGGATACTTCACCAGCTTCGTCTAGTACACTGGAAACCAATACTTTGACTTCTGGCAAGTTAGATGCGTCGTCAGTAGCGACAGCAGACTCTAAGGCTCATGTGAGTGGTTTTGCGATCAGTGCAATAGGCGATAGACTTCTCAAAGCAAGACAGCAGACTTCTGCTGAATCTCAACCTGGTGTGTCGTCTGCTACAATGTCCGGCGATAAAGCTGACCGTGACACAGATCTAAAATGGAAGGACCTTGACACAGCCACAGTTGAAAGCATTACCGAGCCCAAGCTCTCAACAACAAGCAGCGACACTGGAGGAAGCCATGTTGATGATGATTCTAAAACTTCAGAGTGTTCCCATGAGATGTCAGACACGTTCCAAGACGAGGATAACAAAACTTCGTCTTTCAAAGCTGAAGATCAAGTACTCTCTTCAAGCAGCAAGGAAGATCTTCCTGATAAACAATCATCTCCGTCAAGTCCGTGCAATGAAGAAGAACAAAGTCACACTAGCCCTGTCGCGATTGACAAGAGCCCACCAGGCGACCACGCAATCATCCAGTCATCGCTTGACGGTAAAAATTTAGACAATCAGACTTTAAACAGACACGATATGCAATCAGCATCCGCTATTGTTGGTGACTTTGGCACAACTGGAGAAGAATCTTTGAAACTAGAAAAGGCTTCCAGTAGTGCAGATCTACCATCCAGAGGATTATTTACCGGCAACCCTGAAGCAGAAACAATGAACTTAAAAAGCACAGAAGAAGTCAGCTCTGCTTCTGTCGCACCTACATCCACAGCCGAAAGTTTTTCCATCGGCATCAGTGCACCAGTTTTTGTTGATTCCTATCTCTCGAACTTGCAAAAGATGAATTCCCAGCAACAAGCAAGTCATGCTGACTCAGCAACGAATGACGCAACTACAGAAAATAAAGAAACTAACAAACCAAATGCTCCGGCAAAGCAATCGACGCTTTCCTCCGATCTTCAAAATTCACCAGATTTATTCAAATGAAATACGTTTGCTAGACCTTATGAGATCACTATAGCAAAAACAAGCTACCGAGTTGAGCTTGAGACCCAGAGAGTGTTCTGGTATTACGAGGGGTTGTGTTACTTTGAATCTGGAAGCGCTTTGCAATCATCTTAGAACTACTGTTTTTTATGTTTTTTGCAGCATTTTTCACCAGAATTATCAACAGTTTTGATAATACAGTTTAAAGAGGTTTGTTGCAATTGTCATGTATGTTTGTTCTTTGTTTTTAGATCAGCGTGAAATGTCAATTGTTGTACTGTTTTACGGGGATTTTCGTTAAACTGATCACCAGTTGATCCCAGTTTAAAAATCCTTAACTGCACTTGGACCAGAACCCAGGTTTTGTTGTAACTGACTGGCCATAAGGCTATGCTAATTGACCGCACAGGTTTTGTACATACAGAATTGATTCCATTTTTTTTTCTGCGTAAATAATGATGCTGCGAGAAAAAATGAAGATTTTTTTTATCTGTAGATTTATTATTGTAATGGAAATGTTTCAATTAATTATTTACAATAAAACGGAAACAATCGTGAATTTTTTACCAGAAATGTTTTGTACCGTTTATTTCTCAGCATTGATTTTGGTGAGCGAAAAGTATATTGCCAACCTTTTTGAAGAATTTGTAAGACAAAAAGTACACTGGAAAACATTTTACATAAGGGGAGAAGCCCTGAACACAAAAACGTGTAAATTAAGGTGTTAACCACCTAGTGGTGCAACAACGATAAGAGGATAACACGGCCAACTCAACACAAAATATTTTTTCTAAGAAATGTCCTTATTTTTACTTGCGTCCTTATTTTAGTTGTATTTTTAGGGCAGAGGTTCGTATTTTGACACCTTTAGTATACCATTTTGTACCAAAGAGATACCAAAATTAAGAACATTCAGATGATGTGTCGTTTTTTTTTTAGGAACATTGGTTGCTTTCTCCTGTTCTGCACTGTTTAAGGTGGTATTCGTCTTTCGTTTCCTAGTCGTGCTTATTTTTGAGTTGAGACCGATGGCAACCCTGTTTATTGTAAACATTTGCCTTCGTAGTGAAAATAACACTGGCCTGTTACCAGCAAATGGGGTAAATGCGTTGTGACGTCATAATCCAATATATGAAATCAAACTTGCTGACGTTGAACATTGGCTACATTAGACGACGTTGCATAGTGAAAAACTGCCACTAGCTTATTTCACTGGTATAAATCGTGCGTTCGAAGCTATTTTTCACAGGTTTCTTGTTAACCTAAGACTAAGTTAAACGTTATGACGTAGGCTAGTAACCTAAATTTACCTTTAAATCCAAAATTTCGGTTAAACCCAAAATAACTAAAGCAACCTTTTTTGCTTGCTATTCTCTTAACTTAACGGCCTAGGCCTAGGCTATCAGTAACATCACTCAGCATGATCTAGCCCAGGGGTGGGCAAACTTTTTGTACTGAGGGCCACATTTGAAAAAATGTTGCAGCCGGCGGGCCGCACATTCTCATTACAAAGTAGGAAAATTTACCCGGTGTGTAAATAAACGCATATTCATATTAAACACAATTTTTGTATTCCACACTCAGTTACGTTTAAATCTATGCAATCATCATCACAAAATTTAATGAGACTTGTGCAACTGTTCACAGTTTTACGGTTACGGTAGGCCTACGGTAGCCGCTACCGTAATTGTATTTTATGATCAAACAATTGAATCAAGCAATGCGTGAGAAGTGTATGTTGCAATACATGCGCGACTGACGTGTGTGTGTTTACGCACTGAAGGTGAAGAGAAAAACACATTCGTAAAGGGAATAATATTTTGTCAGGTAACCTGTTTAATTGAAACAATAAGTGATGAGTAGGAGTTTCTGCAAGTGCCGGCGGGCCGCAGAAAATGGACCCGCGGGCCGCATGCGGCCCGCGGGCCGTAGTTTGCCCACCCCTGATCTAGCCTACTTATGGTGAAATAGGGTTAGTCCCATTCAAAGTTAAAAGATAAGCAAATTTATTGCAAGGTTTTTCCTAGATTATTTCCTCTCATTGTATTTTATTGTTTATTTTCGCTATTAACTTTGCGGAGCGAAAGTTACGATGCATACCGGTATGCTAGTATAATCATGAACACTGTACGGTAGTAACGGTACCGGTGTTATTGCAATCCAGTTAGCAAATGTTTAACGATCAAGCTGAAAATATTGGAAAGACGTCATAGTTCTAATACCGGAATTAACCAGATCACGTCACTTCAATTGTATTCTTTATTTTGCTGCTTTGCAATTTTTGTTTTGCTGTTATTTTTTGAGGCCATGCTAACCAGCACCTGATATGCCTTAACTTCCAGCGCATCGAATTTTGCCGTTGCATTGTAAAATTAGCGTGCTGCCGTAATAGCCTAGCCCTATACTGACACATGCTTCGACCACAATAAAAAGTTTTTTCATAATTTTGGATTAGGATTAGGCTATATTTTTTGGATTGATAGAAAGGGCATGAAATAGCTTACTCCTGTGCGCGCTACTGTTACAACAAGGTTCACCATTAATTCGCCCTTAAACTTCATTCATGTAATGTTGGATTAATTATCTTGTGCAGACAAGTAACCTATCGCAATGGTATGGTATGGTAATTTCCTTGAAACCAAAACATAGGCTTCAATAGCCTTGGTTGGAAATGAGTTTGTTAGAGCATTTATATTTTTTTATTTAATGCATTTCTCTCTGTATGTTCTGTTGAGGTTAGTTAGTTAATTTCTGGGTTTTATGTATTGAGGGAATTTGATTTACCTTCTGGTTTAGGCGTTCAGAAAATAATTTAACAAGGAAATCATTATTGCGTTTTCCCAGTGACAAAACAATTGCCGTCGCAAACCAGATTGAAAAGTGTTTTTGGGTGAGAAATCCCCACGCAACAAGATCAAACAATAGCCATTACACCTACAATTAATTTTAATCCCCTGCACACTGAGCAAATTTTCCAACCTGTGCTGTAAAAGACTGCAAATATTGCATTATATTTAAATGAATAACGTGAGGATACAATCACACAACTCGCAATATATAATATATATTTATCGATTATATTATTATATCGATTTATCGTATATACAATTATATTAAATTATATATTATAAATTACAATAATTTTAATTTTTCGTTTGTTTACATTATACAATACACAAAAAATAACTGAGTTTTGCTTGCTATTCATCAAGCAGTGTAAGCAAAAAAAGGAATTATATACAAGATATCTTTTAAAAAATATTAGATATTTTCCATAAAATTAAGCAACATAATCAGCCAGTAATTTAATGCTTAAATTATTTTTCTTTGTGTTCATGGTCTTTTCTGAATGCACATTTTTTTAAATTTTTATTTATATCTTAGGGCCTTAGGTTATTTTTCCATTTAAGGTTTCAGCATTTGTAGCGTGATATAAATTTTTTCGTATTTTCAGCACTGATCGTGAATTTATTTGGCACTGGATTTACAAGAATTAAAATCAATGTGATTAGATATAAAGATACAATTTGAAAAAATGCAAAAACGACGTGGAAACTGTGTATTAAAAGTTTCTTGCAATACTAATACAGTACTAAAAAGTGTTTATACAACATGGTTATCAGCTAAATAAAAAATCTGTGATAATTTATGTAGGTCTTCATTAGTGTTTAGATTAGTAGGCCTGCTGACTATTTGCTCCAGTTTGACAATTTGGCTGGTTACAAACATTATTTATTTGTCATGGCAGAAATTGATTACACAGCATATTCTAACCCATCATCACCCTATCATTTCGATGCACGTGATAGAGATGGCAATGATGAGGATGACTCACATGAAAGTGAAATTCTTTTTCACCGAAGACATCCGGATTGTAACGATAATAAACCTGGAACTTACCAAGAGGTTTTCAAAGCCACTGGATTCGGCTTCTGGCATTTCTTGCTTCTGTTGCAGTGTGGATGGGCTAATGCCAGTGATGCAATTGAAATAATGTGCATATCTTTCACAATGGACTCCATGCAGTCGATGGGTTTGTCTCACGCTGATGCCACCCCTCTTACTGTGGTTTTATTTCTCGGAATGATGATCGGAGGTTATCTGTGGGGCTCACTTGCAGACAGCTGGGGACGACGGCGAGTTGTCATATTTTCACTCGCAATTAATGGATTATTTGGTGGATTTTCCGCCTTAGCCCAAACTTATTGGCTTTTGCTCTTGCTTAGATTTTTAAGTGGTATTGGAGCCGGTGGTTCTTTGCCTGTTTGTTTTTCTTACTTCAGCGAGTTTCAACCAAATAACAAGCGTGGCGCCATGATCAGCGCACTTGCCACGTCTTGGATGGCGGGAAATCTTATAGCCGCTGGCCTGGCCTGGCTCATATTGCCGGAAATGCGCAATCTAGCACCTTATTCACCGTTTGGCGATCCATGGAGACTGTTTATGATAATATGCGCCGTACCTAGTCTAACGTCCTCCTTTTTCTTTATACTCATGCCCGAAAGTCCGAAGTTTTTAATGGAAAAAGGACGACCTGAAAAGGCATTGGAAGTATTCAGAAAGGTTTATAGATACAATTTTGGCAAAGAACTCCCCTTTACAAGAATCATCTCAGAAGACGGACACTGCCATCGACGTTCCTCTTCATCTTTCAGTCAAAAAAGTACCTGTTCATCTGTCACTCACCTTGGAGTTTGGAGAATTTGCCAATTGATCTATCGCTTTTTTAAATCAATTGGTCGTACCATACGACGTCAGTTTTACACTGTCTGTGGATCAGGCGGACATTCAAGAAAAAATTCTTCCCTTTTGATGTGTGTTTATTTCTCCATTGCATTCGGTGGTTATGGGGTTACTATGTGGCTCCCAGTTCTTATGGACAGAGCAGAAAAGTTCTCCGGCTCACCATGTTCAGCTCATACCGTCAATGCAACGGGCCCTACCAATGCCACCAGTGGTGGCGCTGAAAAATACGTTGATGTGTTGATCGGAACCGCTGCCCAATTGCCTTCGAATGTACTCGCGATCTTGATAATTGACCGAGTTGGAGGAAAACTAGTTTTAGCTGCGAGCCTGCTCATGTCAGGGGCAAGTGTTCTGTTTATGTGGCTGGTTAGTAGCAAAATCGATGCGATCATTATGTCTGCAGTGTTTCAGTGTGTTTCCAATATGGTTTGGAATGCCGTCGACGTCATAACGCCTGAGATGTTTGATACTTCAGTCAGGGCGTCAGCTACTGGATTTTTAACTGCTCTTTCTCGTATTGCCTCCATACTGGGAAATTTAATTTTTGGGCTGTTCATTGACTCCTCCTGCAGTGTACCGATTATAACTGTAGCCGTGATATTTTGTGTCGGTTTTTTGGCCTCAATATTTCTGCCAAATACTCGACAAATTGATTTGGAGTAATAACTCACATATCTATTAATTCTTTTAATGTTATGCAATTCACTAAGTTACTGAATAAAACAGATATGGTATGCATATACATGTACAACGGCGTTCTTTTATGCCCCTGTTACTCTAAAGTAATTTTTTAAAGAGAGATATTGTGCCTTGAGTCTAGATATATATATTTCAAAAAATGCTGTTTTTTTTTAAAAATGCGTAAATATATAAGTTCATATGCTGAAAACAATGTAATTTTTAGTGATAGTGATTTAGTGATATTGTAATTAGATTAGCTAAGTCACATGATTGTTTTATTGATTATATAGACAAAGATGTTAATGTGTAACTTCTTCCCAGTTGCTATAAATTTAATGACCAGTATTAATGCCGATATTGTAGTTTCTATTTTTTGGTCTTCAGTTATATGTATTTTTTGAACAGTTTTGCTAGTAAGATATTGTTTGAAAGTTGTCCTAAAAGTTTTTGCTATTTCATTTATTATATATCTCAACACATGTTTCACTGCATTTACATCTGTTGGTAACTTCTTGAAAGATGCATTATTGGGATACCCATGACCTATACAATGCACTGATATCATGTTGCATAAAAATACCTCAGGTTTCACCCCCTTAATACAGGTTATTCCTGTGTGAACAAACTAGAATCAACTAGAATCAACTAGAATCAACTAGAAACCGTCTTGTGTAATGCATATTGCATGAATCTACTTCAAAGAAGTCTTCTTTTTTTCATATTTTTATTCTTGTGTTCGTTCTAAGGACATAGGAATTTATGATCGTTATGAGTTGGTGCCACTGTTATTCTTAGTTCTATTTAGTATATAAGTACATGTGGCATGTACAGTCTGTAACTGTATCACGGGTAGGAAGTAATTTTTCTAGCCGTAGTGTATTGGTTAAGCTGAAGTATTTTTTAAAACATAAATTTGTGTACTTAAGCATACTATGCACTTGCAAATTTATTAATAACTTTTTCATTTTAATCAATTTTCTGCATTTGCGTGTGTTTTACAAATGATATGATTAATACATGCAATGTGATAACAAAGCAAAACGTTACGGCTCAGAAAATGTTTATAATACTTAACACTGGTTTTACAACCAATTGGCGTTAGTATTCTATTTGACATGCTGGATGCACCAAAATAGTTTGCATTTTTCTTCATTGTTGTATTAAGACAGTGTTTATTGAAATAGGTTCCATTTAAATGTAACATAGATTTATTTTATTTACTGTACATTTACTAGTACCGGTCAATATAATGTTAGTTCCTTCATAAAGGCATACAGTTGACATATGTATGTGGAAATATTAAGTTTTTGAGATTTGTTTTTCTGATGAGTTGTGTATATAACTGGTGGAATAATGCTATGTTCTGTGCTGTTCAGGTTCACAGAAATTTGATTATTATATAACTATTATTTGTGTCAGAAGCGTTACTCTGTAAATGGTTTTGGATAACTTTTCCAAATCGAATTTACAACATTGCCATTTGAAGGTAAATTAAAAAAATAATTGAATAATTTTTTTAATTAATTTTAAAAATTAATAAATTTTAAAATTAAACATGCCATTGTGTTAATGAGATATAATTCTAATTCAACGTTAAATGTTTGATAAATTGAATTGTAGCCATTAATTGAACTGTATTTACTTGTATTTTGCAGCATGTTCTTACGTCCATTTCGAACAAAATCAAATTCAGCGATTCGAAGTTCAGACAGAAAGCGTCTTAGACACTCCATTGAACAAAGATTTAACGAATACCACTTTGAAGAGCCACTAACATCGATCATACCAACTAGGGAAGAAATTAATGTCTTGAAAATTTATTCTCACAAGTATGTCTACCATTTAATTCACAGAATAGAGTGCGTTATATAGACAAGATAATAACTGCTGTCTTATTAAGGGGCGACAATGTGACTGTTTACTGCGTGGACAAAAATCCTCTTTTCTTCGAGGTGGAGAAGATACTTTATCCAACTCTATATTTCACATGGCAACATTCCATGCTACTTCCCTGCCTCATAACGCAACAGGTCGTTATAAGCAAGTTGGCAAACGGTGCAGGTATGTTGTCGTGTAGAACATGAGTATAAAGTATATATTTATTCATATATATATATGTACTAAACAATGTCAGCATTTTTGGTGCAACAGTGTCATGGTTTTAGTTTGAGGTAATTAAACGTTTATTATTATTCTCACTTTCCTTGTTTCAAAAAAACTTAATCAAATAATGGATATTATTGTGGTGATAAATTTTATATTTCTATGGTAAAGGCACAGCCTAATAATGTAGGATTTCATACATTTTTCACTTGCTCGGTTATTACCGCATTAGACTACTAATTGCAGTTGTTTTATTGAATATGTCAAACTGCAAGTTTGGTTTGTGTAGATCTAATGCTTCCGGGAATACTGACACCAAGTGAAGGGTTACCACACTTTGAGCGAGGTGCAACTGTCACCATACGAGCTCCTGAAAACAAGTCAGCATTGGCCATCGGTGTGGCGCTAATGTCATCGCAGCAAATAATAGAAAGTGAAGGTCCATAAAAGCAAACCGATGTGGAATTCTTTTCTTGTTTCACTTTTTACAGCTTTGTAGCATCTAAGCCTTCGTATCATAATTTCAGAAAAGAAAGGCAAAGCTGTCCAGGTCCTGCACATTTTTGGCGATAACTTGTGGTCAGTCGGAGAAAAATTACAGCCACCTCAAATAAATCCACTCACAGCTGAAACTGCCACTATTTTAGAAAATACCAGTGACCAAGAATGCTCTAATGCTGATTATAACGACGATAATAAAGATCTAAAAAGACCAGATAGCAGCGGTCGTGATGTAGCGAGGGAAATGGGGACTTTAGACATGAAAGAAATCGCTGGAAATGATCACACCTCTGCTCCGGTTCCTGACAAGTCTCAACCACTGAGTCAGGATGCAGTGAAAGTCCTTGGAGGTGCGGATGCTTCTCATGATGAAAAAGAAGAGCAAGATAAGAACCAGAACATCCAAGAGAAGATGGATGAACTACTCATGTCATGTTTTCTAACTGCGCTGAAGACTAAATTAAAAGAAAGTGAACTTCCCCTTCTGACCAGCACTTTCTACAGGCAAGGTGCATTTACATAACAACGCGACATTAATGTTGTGTATAATGCAGTAGATATTTCATGTTCACCAACTCGGAAAAGAGTAAAAAAGTGAAACTGGTAATTGAAAAATTTCCACATTGTTATGGATCTTAATTAAACTATTACTACTATAACTCTACAACATTTTCTCAAGATATTATTAACACAGCATTGTTACACCATAACAGACTGCATCTCTTACCGTGCTGCCCCAATGATCAGTATTTGGAGATCAAGAAGACATCTTTTAAGAAGCTGAGCAAGTACATCTCTTTAAGATGATTAATTTGTAAACAAATTTCTTCATTTCTTTTATCTAAAGATTTTGATCCCTTTCAGGTTTTTGAAGTCGATGGAACAGGACCGGTTGATAGTGATTAAGGAGCTCACCAAAGGGAATGACAGTATTGTCACTTTTAATAAATCGCATGAGAGGTAGGTATTTTGATGCACATCTGCATTATACAATATGTACACTGTACAGTATATTTGATGAAAGTTTGCAAACATCTGTAAGAACACAACTTGCATGGTGCACCACTTGAAATGGCAGTACACATCTAATATACACAAAAATGCACGTAACGTATCTACTGCAATAACACCCACGTGAAAGATTACTCTTTACTTTGGTTGACAGGTTAAAAGCTTTCAAACCTCTAGTTTCGAAGAAAGTGGCTGTGGAAGAAAGTTCAATGCTTAACACTGAAAGCCAATATGGGGTGGTAACACAGAAACAATATGAGCCGCCACAAATATCAATCTTGTATGGTGTTAATGCTGCCACTCTACCTTTTTTCAGCACAGTGGGTTACACTAAGGTATGCAACTATTTTTCAAGTGCTTTGTTGCTGGTGTTTATTGATCAGCAACAATCTTTCAGCTATTTGAATATTCTCAAATTCCTTTACGGCTAGTGTTGTTTTTCTGACTTTTAATATGCTTCATTTTTTAATTTGTGGTCTCAAAATTCTGTTCTAGATTTATATTGTTATTTCACTTTATAACTTCATTATTCTAGATTATTTTAAAGCCGCCATTGCTCTTAAATAATTTCTGCAATGCACTGTTTTTAAAACTACAATGTTTATGGCCACGGAACCTAAATCTCTGATTAATCTGTTTACGCTGGAAATTGGTCAACTTTTTTACTTGAAATTATTTTTAGCAAATAAAACTTCATTTACGCAGGGATCCACACTGCCATCTAACGAAATACGGAATTTAGTTACTACGTATGTCAAAGATAACGAACTTATCCACGGGAGGCGTGTCACCTTGGATCCAATATTACATGATTCTGTGTGCGAAAAACATGAAAATATTACCGCAGTGGCTTGGGAAGAGTTATTCAAAAGGTACAACTGTGTCTACAGATTCGAAAACAGACTCGGCCATAATCACTGCAATGCACAGCGTCATTTAATACTTGTAAATCCATCAATCTGTTTACAATTATTATTTTTCTTTCTAATAAACCAGGTTAATCTCAAAGATGCAAGTTAACCACCAACTCCAATTTCCCGGGTTGAAGCCGATCATCAAAAAGGGGGATCCACCTACAGTAGACATCTCGATCGCCCAAAGAAGTGGAAACAAGAAGGTAACATAGGTTGTGAGGTATTGGGATGTAGAACCCTCTGCTTCAAATGATGCAGCAATAACTTTAATCTCATTTTAGGAATTGTTATATTATGGCCCTCACTGGTTATAACTTACTCTGGTTCTGTATTTTAGCGTTGAAATATCTTTTTGTCGGAGCTTGATGTAGATGTGACGTTTACTCGTCGTCCACAGGTCACATTAGTGAAGAACCTCGAAAACTTCCTTATCGACCCTCAAGATTTTGCCGATACCATCCGCAAGCTGGCGCAAGCGAGCACTTCAGTGTCAACCTTACCGAATTCGAAACCGGCCCAAATCCTGCGTCAGGTATATCTTCAGTTTGCTTAACTTATGACGTAACAATAAGCTATTGTAATGTTATGTAACTTTTGTCTACGTTGTAGTAAGTAATGCGCATACTGTAGTAACAAATCGGTAACATGTCTCTTCATAAGATTCGGCAATAAATCCTGGGTTGTTCTTAGCAGTTTGCACTTTTGATATTCAAGTTATGCTTAACCTAACATGCTCAAATTGTTAATGTATAAGAAAAGAAAGACTGTATAGGAATAGAGAAGGTCTTGCAATGAAATTAGAATCAATACTGAAAAGGCTGTGAAAATAATTGGCAGACAGATATGTGCATTTACACAAACAGAGACACTTATCAGTGAATACTATTGCTTTTGCATAAGCTTATGATTTTATGAATTTATGAATTTTTAATCTGGGATGGTTATGCCACATGCATACTAAAAAAGAAAAACATGTCATAAATATTTTGACCGCGACTTTTGTTCCAGGTGTTAGTTCAAGGCAATCAGGTAAACGGCGTGGAATCGATCTTAACAGGCGACTTGTACCGACTTCCGCGAAAATATCTCAAAGGTTTGCAAAACGCTCCGAAGAGCAAAGTTAAACAGAAGCGATGACACGCTGCAGAGAACATACGAATGATCCACATAAAATTTATAAATAATTCGACGCTGAAAAATGCAAGATCAACCATCTTTTTCTGAGGGTGAGATCGACTTTGCGAGTATGCTGGCTGGAGAAATAAAAAGAAAATCTTCAGTTGCTTGCGCTTGTTTAATATTACGGCTACTTGGTCGAAGTGTTTTAGGGAGAACATATTTCATCACTTTGCAACGGTGTTTTTAGAAATGTTCTGTCCAGTACTTTCACGAAGCAGGCCTCTAGCAACGTTAATGTCCAAGTCTCTTTGCTGTCCAAGACCAAGAATCGGCAAATAACGGGTCGAAAGCTGCTTTACTGTGGCTCACAATAAACTTATGTGGCATGGCGTGGTGGCAAAACGGCCAAAATTATGTGACATGGCCGTGGTAATTATAGTCACAAAACGTTTGGGTCGCGAAACTGTAGGTTTCCTTTTTGTGGGTCGCGCCATAGAGTTATTGCAGACCCTTGTCCTAGACAATTTTGTGAAGCTGCTGTGTCAGCGGTTATGAGAGTCATCACGCTTTTCATTACACATCACTGCAATGCGCAGTTACCATTCACTTGCGTGTGTTGCCCAACCTGCCAAGTCATTTTGACGTCAGATACAAGACCGCGGTTGTGGGGTATGCATTTCCAGGAAAACTCTCGCTAGTTATTTGTGGTGCTGACATTTCTGGAATGTAACGCGCGTCTACGAAGTACAGCTTCATTAAAACTACTCGTTATACTTGGCTATTGTTATAAATAAAACTCCATTGTTACAAGTAGCGCGTTATAAAACGTATCAATTTTGGATTCGTTTTGACGTTTGAGACGTGCGCACGCGAGTAATTTAAATTCGAAGTCGCACAAACTCCATTATCATTTGAAGTTTATTTTGCGCTATTAATAGTCCTACGCCTGTCATATATCTCTAATTGAAAGCTTGGTAACACGTCACATCGATTTCACAACGACTTTTCTGATAATAATTTACAGGCAATACAATTAATATTTGTGCCTTAAAAAGTGTATTTTTTCCGTAAAGTAAACACAAAAACCGAACAGTACAAGTTCACTGTTTTATGGGAAATGTTTCAAACGCGTAAATAGTAACAGTAGTAATCGGACCAGGTAACCCCTGAGGCTGATAGCAAGTATTAGTAGGCTTAGGTCACGATCATACAAACAAGGTGGTGAACACGGGGCGAAAATTATTTATGGATAAGATCGTGTGCTTTACAATCAAACTTAACAGTATGGGGTTTTACGAAGTAATAGGCGGCCGTAAACTTACTAAACATAATCGTTGCCGGCGAGTTTTTCCGTAACTGACGTCATCACAGTATGTATACAACAAAGATAAAATTTTTATGTCCACGCCGCGGCCCAACACGATACATTCACGGGAGAGCTGGTATGTTTTTTAAACGTCTGCGCATCGTGCGGTGGAGCAAGGAGCAGTAACAAAATTCTATCTGCAGCCTCACGCTCTTTAATCCCCTCATCTCTCTTCCGACACATCAGAAACAAACGAGCAGATGAAACGAAACACCCTCCGGTTGTTGCTTACGTACTTCCGGCCGACACGGACAAAGTGGTCGATCTTGTATTTCTTGTTTCTGCCTTCCTTTCAAGTTTGCGCTTGTATTTTCGCCAAGGGCCTAGAATGTTCTTCCAATTTCGGAACGTTCCAACCAAGCAAATTATGTTGATGACTGAATTGAAATCTTGGAGCAAGAATACCCACAATATTGGCAAATGAGTATTATGCGCCACCATGTAGAAGATCATCACTAATACCGGTATCAGATCGGTCGAAAAATATACGATGGCTATAAACACGCATCGTCTTATCAACCTTTGTAAGTTCCTGACTGGGTTTCCGGACTCATTTCTGCTCATGCTGTTGGACAGGTATCTTCTCTGTTCTTTTTTGTGCTTTAAAAGCGGGTAGAAGAATAAGGTAAACAAAGTTCCTTGCACGAAAAAACACATAACCGCCCAAGTTATTGCTTCGTACAGTCCGTTGGAAGTCTTGTGCCAGTACCAAGTAAGAGCCATTTGCACGACAACATTGACCATTGCAAAGAAGATAGAGAAGGTGCTAAAATGGATGAGGACTTTGTTATTTTTTAAAACATGCCTTAAAGGAGATGAGCCGGAGTAAAACAATCTTTGCCTGAACCACATAAACACGTAGCCCAATACGATTTGAATACCGTCCACATATTTGTAGGCTAAGTGTACGGGTCCACCCAACAAATGTGCCTTGAATAGCAAAGGCTGTTGGATTGAAAATTGTGCCACGCTGAAAACAGAGATCGCCAGACATAGACCAATCATGGCATGTTTGCTAACTCTCGTCTCCAAGCTTTGTTTTTTACGAGAAACGTTTGTGGATGGAGACCTGGATCTAATCAACGCCATATTTCTGTCTTTTAGAGCTTTTAAGAAGATGTAAGTGGTGATAGATACCATTAGGTAAGTCGAGGCGACGAACAGTGGCACAATTATTCCGTAAAATCCCCAAAATCCTGGGTCTGGTGTTTCCGGTCGAGTATCATTCTCCAAAGTCATGACAGCTTGCCCAAAAAAAATTCTTACTGTAGCCTAAATGGAGTTCCTTGATTTACAAATACGGCATTGCCAAATTACAAGAAGCATAACAATGGAATCTAAATAGGAAAAAAATTCGTAACTTAATTAAAATATTTACAAGACAATTAATTCTCAGCCGAAAAAGCCTAGGCCCTAGAGATAAAGTTTTTCTACGCTGTAGCGAAGTAATCTTAAGCATGTAATATCTTTCTCAAGCAAACATTTCACCACAGCAAATAGGCACAAAACGTTCAACTGAGGTCGGTAAAACAGACGCTGCACAACAGTGAAACTCGATTCGCTAAGTACATTAGCATTAAAACTTGCCATATCCTGTAGTGTAACCGTTTTGCTGCTTTATCCATGCGCGCTGGACTACCGCCAACCATAACGCCTATGCAGAATATGAATCACTTTAAATCTTAGTGCTTGTTTGATTGCTAGCACGCCGTAGTAGTGCTGTAGCGGCTGTACCTAACTTGGTTATTGCTCGTGCGCAACTGGAAGCTATAAGTCCTTTTTTACAATGCTTCATGACACACGCAACACTTGATCACGATTGCAGTAGCCTAGAAGATACAGCAAAATGGCAGACCACTTATGACAGAACCAATACTATACGTATGTCTATAAGTGCTGTTATATTAGACGCTCACGTTCTTTGTAAACAAAAAAATGGTTTAGCAAATTTGCTGCATGCTGAGAAGAGACACTGATTCCAATATACGCAGGTAAACCCCGGATTATAACCGAGGTTCTAACCAAAAATTTGCTACTGGCAAGTTATTACTATTACTACACCTGATTATTCAACAGCTGCATAAGAGGCCCCAGGCTAAAACAAATAGATCAACTTTCTTGCGACTTCTTGTAATGGGTTGAATTTGTTTAGACTACTTGTTTCAAACACTTCCGTTCTTAAAATCAATTCTTGCGTCTCTCATGACAATGCAAGTGAAGATAAATCATCCTCATTACACAAAAACAACATTCGTCACATGCTCACGCAATGATAACCTCCGGTGCTGCGTCATACCACTATTATACCAGCTGCATTATTCATTATGTCCAGCACTCAAAACAACAATGCGACCATCGATGGTTTTGTTTACGGCAAACTTTGAAATGCTGTTGTTCACACAAGTTTTACATGGCTGGACGATAATCGTTCGTTGGTTAGAAAACGACCATGACATCATTTTCAAAGATCGATTAAGTTTATTTCAGCCACATTGCTGTCATATGAAAATAAACATTTACGCTGAATAAAAGTTTTATTACCCACAACTTCCATGAAAACCTGCGGGAAGATTAAGACTGTTTGTACCACTACACTTCACCTGGAAAAAAACATACGTTTGAAGCTATTTTTTAAAGCTAATGTAACTTTAGTAAGTTATAGCATAGTAATCTTAACTTAACCTAAATCGACCGTCTCATTAAAATCTACGTTCAATTAAACCTTAAACGGCTAAAACCAGCATGCCTTTGTTTTCTAACCTTGCCGTCTAAATCATTAACTATGGGCTGTGTGACTTGCTACAACGACAAAATAGTCAGTTTCCAAAACCATTACTTGACTTTCAAACGAGTGCAAAACATACAGCGCTGAAACTTCAAAGAAGGTTAATTTTTAATTGATAGGGATGCGCCGAATTGAAAAAGATTCGGATTCGTGAAAATACAGGAGAAACAGATTTCAATGATGTTCGCATTCCGGACCTGCTCATTTTCCTCGTTTCGCTTTATCAAATTATGAAGAGCAAATGAGCCTTAATTAAACTTGACACTTTGCTGGCAAACGAAAGAAATCAACGTGTTGTACGAAGTTACCATAATAATTCTCGCAGCCAACCCGCCCAAAGTTTAAGGTCGTTCATACCGAAAACGTAACGTTTTGTGCTATTAAATTTTTGCTTTACCGTATATGCAGAAGAATGGGATTGGCCCAAATCTACTTGCAACATTGGGATTGTGAAAATAACAAAACTAGTCGATGTTTGTGTGTTTGGCAATTTGGTTTCGTGTTTAATTCAGAGTATCTCTAAAATCTCTTTTTTTATGTATCGCCAATAAAAACGGCCCCTTTTTAACAAAACACTTATAACTGCAGGGCATATAGGTTATTCAAAATTACATGATACATATGGTGCAGTAAAATACGACATGAGCGCGCAGTATTGGCCGACCGCGCCGGAAATCAACGACAACTTATAATAATATATTCAGTAAACGTGGCGGTGCTATTTAGTTACTTACTATGGTAGTTCAATTTGCAAGCACGCCTCTTCACCACAACTTATATGTGGTGACTATAACCTGTATGTTCTTTGAGTATTTGTAGGACTTGAGGCGTTTCAATAAGCTCTGCTCAACGCCACTGACGCTGCTTGAAAACCTCATTAAAATTGGTTTGATTTGCTCTCGTCAAATAATGGATTCTCTTTCATAACGGAAGAAAACTTCTCGTTTAAGTACTTTTTGTACATGTCGTCTGTCACGATATTATCGATACTGTGCCCCATATGGGTTGTCACGATCGTTTTTGAATGCTCAAAATATTTTTGTAAAAGCAAATTCTATGTGTGAAAGTGCAGAGCATATTTTCTATGTGAAAGCAACAGGGTCCAGATTAAGATTTATTTTTGACCCAAGCGTTACACAAGTTTGACGTCATAAACTTAAATTCTGGCAAAGGGCTATTTTAAGAAAAACGTGTTCCAATTAAGCCTCCAAAACTTATCGTATAGATTAGATAAAGGCTTGAATAGGAGTAAAATTATCAAAAATTTTCATGTCCACCAATGAAATTTATAAAATGGACTTCTTGGAAAAATTGTTTTGCTTCGACTGAAACAACCACCTGAGGGCGTATCGGAGCGCAAGCGTGTTATGTGTGTTGTTTTGTTTGTCATAAAAACTTTAAATACTGCGCTATTTACAGTAGAAATTACCGAAACTGCTTCGTTTGAAAATAACCGGGAAGTTTTACTGATTCATCTCAAAAATGTTTTTATACTTTATTAGGTAAACTCATAAAATGCAGTCTAAAATACTTGATTCATTTCACGAAATACAAGTTTTTGCATCAAGCAGCACTGTGGATATGCAATTGTTGGCGCTAAACGAGTGCGTTTTGTTTCAGTTTTGAATCCCGATTTTATTTTCTTCTCTTAATACTTTCGAAAATGCCAGAAATAAAAACTCATGAAATGTCATTAAATCAGTGCAAAATATAAACATATTGTTTTGGAATTCATAAGGAAATCAAAGTCAGTTTTTCTAGCCGCTTGTGAAACTAAAATCCTATTAATAACAAAAAATCTCCATCAAAATAAAACAAGCTGCATGCGGCATGTGCATCGCGCAAAAACGTGGGCACTGGTAACCCCTGCAAAATGGCTGCATATGAAATGTCATTCGACTCATTCAACTGCAAAACGTGTTGTGTTCAGCGGCACGTTTTCAATGCACTTAGAACACATCGTTTAAATCGCTTCTTACGTTAAATGCAGCCTGAAAGGAGTTGATTGAGTTTAATGATTCAGTAAACAAAAGCTTTCATGAAACAATGCCTTGATAATGATTTCTGTAATTTACATTTGAACTTTGCTCTTTTAACTTATTGGCATCAGATGTCTTTGTTCTCTGAACATAATTCCCTTTGTCGCAAATAACTATTCGCTAAACTAACAATGATGAATCGATTTTAAAGTAATAACAGTTGCCCTTGAGTAAATGTCCTAAATTAACTAACAGCTGCAACGAGCCTATGTTCTTTGATAGAAAATGCTGTTTAAAAATGCTGCCCAGACACTAAACTACACCAAACTCTAAAGCGACCCTTCTATACAGTAAAATAAGTAGTTAAAAGTTTTTTCATTCAGTTTTTAGTAAAAAGAAACAATTAAATGCATGTCCAACAACACTTAGCAATTGTTCTCAAATCAGCTGAAATTCTATTTAGCATACAATGCAACACAAAAGCTGCAAGCGGTAACGTCACGCTAACTTATGGTCATAAAAACAATGGAAACAAACTTTTCTGCCGAAATCCTGTAACAAGCAGCTGTTTTCCTTAAATGCAAATGGAAGTGTGGCACTCGTCACCCTTGACCCCGACACACGTGATAACACGACCCACTCTTTTCTGATTTAAACTTCTCGTTTTTTACACAAGATTACTGGATTGTTATGTAATAATGCAAGACAATGTAATAATAAAACTTATGTAATAATAAAACAATTTTACTTTGTTCTTCTGCGCTTTTTACAAACTCCGCTGTACTCGTACTTGACCATCTTAGAGATAAGCAGCTATTTTCATTCTCTAGTTCAGGGTTGTCCAAACTTTTTTCACCGAGTGCCATGTGCTAAAATGTTAACCAGTGTCCGGGCCACTCATTATGTGTGAAGGTCGCTGCTTTACCAACAATGTAATAAATATAGTAAAGACCATGAACAAAGGCATTGGCGAATTAATGTAATGAAATGCCTAATGGGCGGATAAAGGTTGGCAATATTTCAACCTACTTCGTGAGAGCAGTGATGTGATGCGAAAAACTTCACATGAATGCTTGTCAGTCATTCTGATTCTCATGATATTTTGATTTTGAATTATTATAATATATAACAATGAAGATTTTTGGTTTATGTACGTGTATTCGAAAACTTCCTTCGATTGTGCCATATTTGATGTAACACATTACAGCACTTAACAGTTAACTGCAGTGTACAGACACTACACTCTACAGGGTCTCGTCACAGGTGGGACCATAAGAAGTTACAGTGTTGTATAGTTTTTGTGATACATAATTTTTAAATTTTTACGCAATGCTTGCTCAATAACGTACACCGTAACTTAGGTCACCTGACAGTTAACGAATGCAAGTTAATAGTTACCACTAAATGCTTAGAAAAATAATAATTTGCACCTGAATAGTGTGAAGTTGAACAGTTTTATGTAAACCAGATTGAAATAAAGTTCATTAGACTTAAACTTTCAATGTTTGTTTCGTATTTTTTTATTTTTAGTACGAAGTTACGTTTGAGCTGGATGATGGCCGCGGGCCAATAACAGACAGGTGCCGGGTCATAGTTTGGACAAAACTGCTCTAGTTGATCTTAATTTCCGAATGATCACAGCAACCGAAGCCGCTATAACTGAACTCGTTTATTCTTTTGCAGCCTGGCTGCATGCTTTGTGGACAGTTACACCGAATGCTTTCATAAGAAAATTTAGATTGGTTTAACTTTAAAGCTTTCAAAGAAGCTAACACGGCTATTATAATGTTAACTTTGGACAAAAGTTATTAACAAATTACAAGTAAGGATTTTTTTTTTAATTTATCAAGACATAACCTTGTTTTAACTACATTGAGTAAATCGAATTCACCGTTTTTAGTAAAAAAGCAACGGAATCGAAATTTTCTACTGAATTGTAAATATAGGTCATTTGTACAGTTTTGTGCCTCATCGCTTATTTATACATAAATTTTATATCACCAATACAGCAAACAATCGATTAAACACGTAACAAAGGAGAAAAAATCTTTAAATTTGAGTTGGACTAGCAAGAGTGTTATTGGAAAGAAAATTATTCTCGAGGGAAGAAAAAATTACTGTAATTACCGTATCAAACTGCACAGTGTTGTGTATTTTAGAGTTTATTTTTTGCACATTGTGTTTTCGTTGCCAGAATGCTTTGACCTGTAGGCGCTTTTTAATGATCGAAAAACAACGTTTTTATGTACTTATATTTTTTAGCAAGGAAATTATTTAATGATTTTGACTTATAAAAGCTTGATTTAAGAAACAACAGAACGGTTTTCTTGTTTTTAAAATAAACAAAGAAAAAGTTACATGTAAATACTAAATAGGTCGATCGCGATCGACGTACCGGGTACCTCATTTGTATAGGGTTTGTGAAATTAATTTTTTATTTTATCCATCTACTTCAAGTTTTTTAATATTAACTAAATTACAGCACTTTTTCTGTGGCAACCGTCGCATGTAGAAATATCAAGTTTAAACATGTTCTGCTCTTGTAAAGTAGTTCTTGTGACAATCTTGCATATGCAGATATACTTGATGGATAATTGCGTCATCACTCCGCAGCCATATACAGTTCGTCATCGTCACTACGATCTTCTGCAATTCTACTATATGAGGTGATGATGATAATGATTTCTGACTGAGATCTTCTTGACTACCTGGAACCGTACGTGTATGAAGTAACAATGTGATTTGACTTTTTAACTGTGGTACTTATCGGCTGCTGACTGGCAGTGTCAAGCAAAAAAAATCCGTTTAGGAAATGGAAGGTTGGATTTTGTTTTATGGCAAAATATAGGCAACGACCTGTCTTTTGCTGCCTGTGAAAATATCATTATCGTTGTAAAAGTGACTATTTCGTTGTATAAAAGGTTGAGTAACCATTAAACAAATTGGTTGTTGGGATAGTAGAATGGACGCCAGAAAATTTCTTTTTTCTCATTTAGGGTGTTATTAAAGTTAAATTTACAAATGCATTTCTCTGCTGTATAACAAGCGTTTGGGTAAGTTTTCCAGAAAAGTAGCAACAACTTATTGTTAGGTTATGCATGAATATGGCAAAAACGAAACTCATTCTATTCGTTCATCTGTTTTGTTATAGACTATATTTTGCCAATTCAATACGACAATTGCAATTATTTATGTTGAAGATTTTGTAATGATATATTTCCTGAGCCTATCGGTAATTATCTTAGTGAGCCGCTCTGAGTGACCTTACTGAAATTTATAATAAGTCTACAATTTATCATATCCAAATTTTCGAAAAAGAGAAATGCTTGATAACTCGTAAAAACATAGCCTTACAGCACCCTTTATAATTGCCTATCTTAATGTCCCATCACTTTGGTTTACTTTGTGAGGTTCTGTATCAAAAGTGAACGCATACTCAACAATACGAAACAACTACCTTCAGACCTTATGAGATTTGATCCATTGTATGACGTACAAAGTGACTCTTACAAACTTTTCTTGCTACCTGCCGGCCATTACTTTGCGCTAATCGTAACCGATGCTCAATTTTTAGCTAAGAAAATTATTGCAACTATGTGACCATGTCACGTAGCTATTACAGTTTTACAGAAAAGAAAAATTTTCTGCCGGCATCCTTCAAAGTAACTTTGTTAATAATTTTTCGAAAGGATTTACATGCGAGTGACAAGTGTGCAGGCACCTGGCATAGACAACGGTGCGCTTGCAATACGAGAACTTATTTTGCCAGACTTAAAAAATGACCTTTGTCTCGCATTTTTAACGGACTCGTACTTGATTGTTACGTCATAATAGGTAGACTGTAATCTTTGCTTTTCAGCTCTTTGAAATCGCTTAGTAATATTTAAATATTGTCATTCCTTGCCTTCATCACATTTCATTCTATAAGTTCGTCCAAACGTATTTCCAACTTGTTTTACTGGTGACGACCTTAATTCGATTTCGCGTTGCAAGTGTTATGTCGTATGTAATACTTGCAAGTTTTTAAATTTCTGTGTCAAACGGGCTGCTACAATCCGATTACTGGTTAAATAAGCGCGACCAGTAATAAAAGAGTAGTATCAATAACACAAACAACCGTCTTATGGTACCCTAACATCACATGCCGCCAATTTCGTTGTGATGTACGGTGCATATTATACCACACAGATGGAAAATAATATATACTTCCTGGTTTGAGAAATCTACTTTGCGAAGCGTTGCGTTACGTGTCGCCTATGCATGACTTCCTGTGTATCGTTATAAATCGTGACGTGAGTTATTCTTTCATTCATAGCTATTCATTGCGTTACAGTCTACTAAGTTAACCCTAGAAAGTGGTCGACTTTATTATGTAGCTGTCCCAGTGTTTTATTTAGATGTATTCGTTCAATGAAGCTTCAAATATAATCAGAATATACAGTTGTCATTGTTGTGTAACCTTTGTAGTGAAGTGGGTAAACCTTACAGGTTAAGGTACCATATACCACTTTTCATTACATCGTCATCAACTTGCTTGTGTCATCGTCACGCTTGAATTGGTTTTGCGCGCGCCATTCAAAGAGGGCAAAAAACAGCTTTGATAATTTCAGAGTTGTTTTATTGTAGGACGGCGTTTTGAATTATTGAAATATCGGAAATCGACTGAAATAAGTTGTCTTCAACACAAACAACAAGTTATTACAAATATACTGTAAAAGCGTTTACCGTATACAAAAATTCAATAGAATTTATCGAATAGACTTTCTTGAAGTTTGTATGCATTAATATCAAAAATAAGTACACCTTGTGCAGGATTAAAAATGGTCCAAAAGCCCAAATCATGCTGCAAGCAGACTCAAGAAAATATTCATTCAGGAGTTGGCTGTGATCTTCCACTCGAAATTGACAAAACAGTCGTCCTCGAGTTTTCGGTTACAGTATTCTGAAGTTCCCGACTTTCTGATTCTTGCCAAGGGCCCAGCATTTTCTTCCAGTTCTGAAAGGTGGCGACAAAACAAACTAAGTTGATAACAGAGTTGAAATCTCGAAGCAGAAATACCCATAACTTCGGCAAGCCTGTACCGAACGCAACTTCATAGAAGACCAGCAATAGAATTGGTATAAGATCGGTTGCAAAACTTATGACAGTTACAAACAGGCATCGTCTTATCAGTCTTTGCAAGCTCCTGGCCGGGTTTCGCGGTTCGTTTCTGCTTATGCTGTTGGAAAGATATCTTTTCTGTTCTCTTTTGTGCTTTAGAAGCGGGTAGAAGAATAACACCAGTAGGGATCCTTGCACGAAAAAGCACATGATAGTCCAAGTTACCGCTTCATAAAAGCCATCAGACACTTCATTCCAGTACCAAGTTAAGAACAATTGCACAACCACATTTGCCATAGCAAAGACGATGGAAAGTGTGCTGAAACGTTGAAGGATTTTGTTATTTCTCAGAACGTTTGCTAGAAGAGATGACCCCGAGTAAAAGACCCTTTGCCTAAACCACAGAAATATGTAGCCAAGTACGATTTGAATGCCCTCGACGTACTTATACGCTAAACGTACGGGACCAACCAGCAACTCAGCTTTAAACAGCAGAACCTGCTGAATTGAAAACTGTGCCACACTGAAAATGGAGATGGTCAAACATAGACTAATCATAATTCTCTTGCAAGTTCTCATATTTTTGCTTTGTTCCCTACGTACAACATTTGTTGATAGCGATCTCGCTAAGGCCATTCTGTTCCTTTTCGTCAGGGCTTGTAAGATGACGAAAGCGGTGATAGATGCCAGTAGGTAGATTGAGGCAACAAAAAGTACCACGATTGTTCCGTAAAATCCCCAAAATTTCGCATCTGGCGTGTCTCCGTGCTGAGTACCGTTCTCTAAATCCATTGCAAATATTTTAAAGAATAGTTATCCTAGTGGAATTTGCTGCCCATCAACTTTATGTTACTTTCCAGCTACACCTGTAGTAGGTTGGAAAGAAATTAACTTAAATAAAAAATAAACTTTAAAAAAACCTGTAATAGAGTAGACTACACTCAGTTTATAAAAAGGTTTCCATGTATATCCTCTATATCATAGCCTTGTTTCAACTCGCTTGTTGTTCAGTCGTTGTATGAACAGCTTAATTAGTAATTTAGAAATATGCTTACATTCGTATAGCATACGTGTTAAAACTATAATATCCTATAATGCAGCTATAATATAACTCAAGTACTGTAATATCCTGCAGACTAAACCATCGAGCGATCTTGACACGTTTTTTAAACTGTTATCCGAAGCGTTACAATGATTGCCGTCTACTACAAGAAGTAGAACTTTTGGGCTTGGTTAAATCGTTTCCATGTATATCAGCACAGTGTGGCTGTGCTGTTTCCAAAAATACTTAAGTGTTTTCACTATCAACTGTTTCAAAAGACAGCGTACGTTTTGTGTTTTGACAAATACCCCTTGATGACAGCTATATAGGCTATGACAAATAAAATCGAGGACGGTTGAATTGATAGCTTGTTTTTCTTCTAAAGTAAAGGGTAAAAAGGAAAGATTGTAAACATTAGAACTGTATTTATATGGCACACCAGTTCAAGCGAGGTAATTTATCTGAACGTCATTAAGGAGAATTTAAGTTTGGTCAACAATTGAATCGCAAGATAACAAAACAAAATTTCAGCTTTTACAAAACAACCCATGACTCGTGACGTAACCATCACAGAGCTACGTTTTGATGGAAAATTGACTGCATTGATATGCTCTGAGCTGTCACTCACTGTCATGTCTTAAAGCAGCAGTTTCGCAAAAAGATAAATTATAACGTTGAAAACTAGATCATGCTTTTCTTTAGAAAAGTAGCACAAACGAATGCAAGCCTAACGTCACCAAACAATTTTCCTCAATTCTTGTTGTTGTCATCAAAATCCAAACTTCATCACGCAAAGCAAGACAATCGATACAGGAAATAGCTACGTTATGCTAACCTATGTAAAAAGAAAACAAATATTTTTCAGGCGATTTTTAAGCCGGCAATTGTGTGAACACTTTGTTCGAAGTGCCTTATATGCAAATATACACTCTGCGGTGTTACCTTTTTAACCTTAAATTCCCGGTAAAACGAGTTCCTTTTTTCTCGTCTAAAAAGGACCTTTGTCTCGCTTTTTAGCTCGATTGTTATGCAATAGCCTCGCAGACAACGAAAAAGATTGCTGTCACTTGTATGCTAATTAAAGCCGGCTAAATGTAAACGTGGCCAGCAATTAGGAAGTTTAAACCGGACTGTGTTCCTCAAAATTCCCGAATGGTCACTGATCACAATGGGCCGTGTTATGGACAGCTGCAGATAAGCGGCATGTTTTATGCCATGAAGTTGAAGAATCCAAATTCATTTAACATTTACTTAACCTCACAAAATCGAAAATGGTAGTATTGTGTATTTGTGTTACAGTTTGATCCGATGCAGCCGATCATGATGATGACGACACACAGCACATGCAGCATGCGGGCAGGAAAAGCGAAAGATTGAAGAAGAATGCCCGAAAATTGAATTAATGAAAAACTTTCAAATGCAACGAATCCATTGAAAGAAAGAAGTCATAATTTTATATCTGAAGTCTGTTAATATTAAACAGATGTTTTTATTAATGTATGACTAAGGTTGTACCAAAATGGTCGCATCACACTCAAAATGAAAATCCAGGCTAGTCTTGCATTTATATCGCTGTGCCTCTTATTTAGTGATGAATTCACAAGGGCAAGTTAAAATGCTTACGTCATAATCAAAACAAAAAATTTCTTCTGCTTTCACAAACAACATTTGTTGTGTCTCGTTCAACTTACACCATTTTTTGTCACATTACTATAGGGAAGAAAATAAAAGTGTTTGTTATTTTGTTTGTTCAACCGCGCTTGCATTCGCATTTAAATAACAAAATTTTATTTCAAAAAGTAAATTAAACTTGTTATCAGTTTTTTGCTTTTTTTAATAATCTTATTACAAATCAGTGTAGCAAACTAGCAGCCAATTTAAAAAAACAACGAAAAACCCTCTAAATTACGTTAAGTCATTACTACATGTTCTTGTTGATCTTTTAATTGAATACGCAAAGCGGGTAGTTTTTTAAACAATAAACTGTTAAAATAAGATTTAACATTCGTGCAACTTACTATTTTATTCACTTCGGCAGATTCGCAAGTTTTATTTCAATAGTACACATACATCGACACATTTGTCGTGACAATAACAAAAAAATTTCCTCGCCGCACTTCAAGTACACGCTGGTACCGCGCGAGCTTTCTGTAGAAAACCTTGAAATATTTGGCAGGAGGTTTTGACCATCTAACGAACACGATTGTTACGTCACAAATAAAAATGTTACGTAAGAGGCAACAACAAACGCACTGATACACTAAATTATAAAATACGGCAAATAAATCATATAATCGATGCAGGATAGTGTGAAATAATGCAACCAAACTTCGATGAGTTTCTTAGCGAACCCGGGCTAAGCGAGTTAAGCGAAACTCGTACTGGCTTGACATTTTTCGAAAACCTCCTTGAAATTCTCAGCAATCTGCGGATTCTTGAATCGAACCGTGAATTTCTCAACAACAGTTTGTCCCCCTGAAAAAATGATAAAGTAAATATTCCAGAAAGGTCAGCGATTTCCAAAGGTTGTCAAGGACGTGGCCAGGGATAAATGTTTGCGGAGGCAAATGTGTTAAATATTCCCTCATCAGGAATGTTGTTGAATGCAGTTAATGGTACTTAGAAATGTTAGTGCCAGATTTCGAAAATATCTACGGAGGCCTCATTCGTTTCAATGTAGCCACGGCCTAGTGGTTATCATAAATTTAAACAAAGTGACAAACCATCAATCAACCTGGTTGTAAACAACACGTAAAATAAAAACAGTCGGGTCCACACCTGACATATCTTGAGCGACATACATCCAGCCTTTTTCACCACCGCTGAATAGTTTCGTGTCCTTCATGATCATGTGGTTTGCACACAGTTTCAACACCTTGGATAAAACAACAGGATTAAGTTTGAGACTCGGGAATTTTCCTGGTTTCAGTGAAACTACCGACCTGTGGTGTAAGATGAATCGTGTAGACGCGACATTTTACACAAACACACAAATTCAGGAAATCAGATGAGTTTAAAATACTAAAGATCTTGGCAAATAGTTAAAATTTTGCAAGTTCAATGATAGTTTTTAAGATTTCAACTTAAAAATTTACTAAAATTATTGTCAACCCTCAATGTTTTTCAGAACTCGGTGAAAAAAATGAAAAAAGCGATAAAAAACGCCAACAAAAAATTAAAAATAAAACACAAAGTTGTTTAGGGGAGAACATTTTTCACCTGCTCTCTCCTCATGACAACTCGGTACCAGTTGCGTCCAGGATGGAAGAGGATTTTGATGTCTCCGAGTCCTCTCTCCTTCCAGGATGAAGTTGGGTCGTCAAACCGGAACAACTTGCAACGTTCCTTGAACAGAATCTGAGAAAAAATAACGAAAACGGGAGTTTAGGGTTTTGTTGAAACCTGATGATTAAATGTGAAGCCAAAATAATAGATGGTATCTTAAGAAGATATTTTCTAACAATTGACTCTGAACTTATCACTTCAATCTTAAGCAATTGAGACATGTTGTATAAATAACGTATTGGATTTGCAGTGTCCAAAGCTGATTATAATTTATTAACCAGCACAATTAAAACTTTTACGTAGGTGCATTCCAAGGGAACCGATTAAAACAACACAAACCGCTTCGAGTCACATCAAACCAATCATTACAACAATTATTCGACTATTACAAAATAATCAACCTCTTCATCTTCTTCTCCTGTCTTCACCTCGACCAGAGGAGGCGGTTCGCTCAGGGCTGGCTTGTACTCGGGATTAAACGACTCCGGATCAGCATCGTCTGATCTTTCCTCCTGGCCAGAGAAGAGGACCTTGCTTGTCTCCGACACGTTGAACTGAATAATAACGACATTAGGTCATAAATGATCCGACCAGAATCATAGGAATACGACATTGTGGAAACATGTAACGATGCAGTCGATGTAAAGTATGACGGCACAGAAGCAGGAACATTTGCACAACAGAATACATGTTAAGTGCCATTTAAGTCATCAATGTCATCATGTGCCATTAATTTGATAAACATCATGCTTTAAATGATGCACAAATTGCAAGCTTTGGGCATCGACATGTGTCTATTTATTTCACTCCACAGACTGCAATAATAACTTTCTTGTGTTATAGCAAATATTTCGAACATAATTATTAATGACAAACTTCTTCATTTAGCCACGAATCTAATTCCATGTCGTACTCACGGCTGCGTCTTTTCTTGATCCAAATGCGTGCTTGCTGGCGCCCTCAGTGGTCGCCATCGAAGCAAATGAGAAGCCGGTCATCCCGGCGTAGCTCTGAAACAAGTTACCGCCACTCTGTGGCCTTTCGCTCTTCTCTGCTGCTCCATCGGTTTGGCAAAAAGCGGCAAAAGACAGCTCTAAACAGAAAACGATGATTAATTAGTTAAAATTTGAGAAATGTTGGTGTAAGCAGTAGCCTTGCTGTCCAAACACATAACAGGTGCTATTATTTTAAGAATGCACCGTTTTATACAGACCTTGAAACATAACTAACAGTAGTTTTCTGCTACGAGCAATACTTTGCCTAACTTATGCTGTAGAAAGCACAATGTTTTTGGTGTGCCGAATAATTTCAAGACGAATAACCCCAATGCAGAGCTAGTGTAGCATGGCACATGCTCTGAATCATTGACAATAAGCTGATCATCCTCAGAACATGATCTTACTTTCTTCTGGTGCTGGAGTTTCTGTTGCAGAAGCGTTAGATGCTGCATCATCTGTTTGATCACTTTCATTGTCTTCTTCCTCTTCGGAAGATGAGGATGCGTACTTGTTTGGGTTGTCACGGCGATCCATGTAATCCAGGATCGTTTCTTCTTCATCACTGTCTACATCTGAAGAAAGAGATTCAGGATGTTGCTGTTCTTGATATTTGCTTGAGACTTACTTAAGAGTTAAAGAAAAATTAAGTTTGCACAATATCTTGGCTTTGTTACGTGATAATAATATTGCGATTTTGAATGTTGGTCAGAGCCGGTTTTGTAATTTATATGCAACGTAGTGATACGCTTTGCGGTTGTTTGATTAAAATAACACATTCACATAACTATGACGTTAAAATAACATTAAACCATGCAGAAAAATTTATCCAAGCAGGTATTTTCATCAACTCTTCCACTTCCACTTCCACTTCCTTAATCAATCACTGCTTACTCACCAGTTCTCTTTTCATCATTTTCATATAAGAAGAATGTCGGAGGCAACATCAGTTTCTCTGCACGACGACGCTGATCATCTGATGGAGTTGCCTCCCAGACAAAAATTACATCATCATCAACATCTGTGATCTCAGATATCGCCTGGGGCTCAGTTTTGGAAGATAATTCAGGTTTTGTGCCTGTTATAAGACATAGTATTATGATTGATCGATCAATACAGCTTGGCTCCTGTAAATGGGGGTCTTTCGAACAAACTGATAAACAAGAAAACAGACTAAATCGTCAAAACTACTACTAAAGTATCATCCAGGGTAAGTGCAATAACTGGTCCATGCCTGTGCCTGGAATGTCGTCTGGTTTTTTAAACTGTTCTGCATTGGCTGCGGCAAGCCCAAAACGAAATGGTGATTGGGAAGGGGGCGTAAAAGCAAAAGGTGCCATGGCTTTACTTGAAGTTGTAACAGGAGCCGTATTCTCAGTAGTTGTACTTGGTGTACTGTCTTCGATGCCAAACAAGGATTTGCTTGCAACTGGTTTAGTCTGAACAATAGTATTGTTCGGTTTTGAACTGAACTTGTTTATGAATAAGTTATTAATTATAATAAATTAACATAGATGTTAATTAAACAACATCATCTTGCTTCTATTTCATAACAAATTTTTGCATCTCTTGAAAAGTATTTAAAACAACAGAAATTTTTGAAAAAAAACACATTGAAACACTGCGCCCACAAGCCAAAATAATAACTTTGAGGTTTACTTACCGTAGGTATTTGTGGCTGGAATAAGGCAGATGCGGTTGGTGTGCTCGTGCTTCCGAAGTTGAAAGATATTGAACTCGTGTCGAATGCGAATTTGGTTGAAACAGGAGGTTTAGATTGCGGAGTGTTGCCTGGGTAGCAGAAGACACAATTGTGATGAAACAATGCATAGTTAATAGAGGTGGAATGAGCAGGTTATGTTAGCAGGTCAAAATAGAGCATGGATTGTCCGGTTATAAAAGGTACAAGAAAGCTAAAGATAAATTAATTATCAACACTTTCGACAAGGTTACGTAAGTAGAAGAAAGTTTGCAAAATACATTCTCACCGAACACAAAGTCTCCAAATTTTGTATCTTTCTTCGTAAAAGGACTTTCCATATTGGAAAATGAAAACATTGGCTTTGTTGGCTTAACTGGGGAAATATTTGAAGAGCGACTCTCATCTCCGTCCTCAGATAATACTGACGGCTCAGCCAGGACTGTAGATGGTGTTCAAAAGATGTAACTTACATTGCAAAACAACAGTCTCTTCGGTAGTTATAAGAAGTAAACTTTTCTGTGGTAGACTGTTGGGCTCATTATTACAGCCAACGAAACAAATCTACGTCTAAACAGTACTTGGGCACGACAACACAAGACTGGCAAAAACACAATACATTATATAATTACTGCCATGAAGCACAGTAACAACAATTATCGTACAGACAGTATTCATTCAGGATTTCAATCGATCCTATTTCCTATCTTACATGACATAAATGGCTAAATTGAAGTACGAAACTGAACTCACGTGACCGACTGAGTGATAATGATATGGGGTCAACGAGTCTTCCGTCATCTGCTGCGTCTTTTCCCTGCTCTAACGTCAGGAGAAAGTGCTCAGCAATCTCTGCCGACTTGAAGCGAACGGCAAATTGCGCCATCTGAAAATAAACAGTTTTCTATGAGCGCTGTAGTCATTGAAGACCTACAAGGCAAAAACTAAATATTTCAACTGCAATAGTGCACAAGAATATGCTCCAGAGCAGTGATTCCCAACCCGGGCTTCTTTTCTCACATGTAGCCAATTATTAAATAATAATTTCAAAGTCAAGGGTCTGTGAGAAAAGATTTATTGCAGCTAAGGGGTCCGCAAGTACAAAAAGATTGGAAACCACTGCTCAAAAGTCTAGGCTGTGTCTAGTTTTGAGCCAATTATAATATCGATTTATTATCCAGTGTTGAAGTTGTACTGGCCAAGGTTAAAGGTGAATTAACGTACCTCTCCATCAATCTTATCCGGGTCGGAGAAGTCCAGAGCTGCCCAGAGGAGGACTTTGTGGTCTGAGCCCTCCTTAAACGCAAACTTCATGTCTGATGTAACAAAGTGATTCAAGCAGACCTTTAGTACCTGGGCAAAGTTTATACCAAAGATTATGAAGAGAAAACAGATCACGATTGAAATGTAAAATTCATGACAGAACTAGCGTACATCAGCTATAACAGGTGATGTTACTAACACAGTGCCTGTGGGACTAAAGCGATAAAACTGCTGAAAAGAGTAATATTTTGGTGAAATTAGTCCAACCTGTTCACGTCTCATGACTAGGCGGATCTTGCAGGAAGAGACATCTTGTAAAACATGGATGTTGCCGAGTCCTCTTTCCTTCCATTCCTTGCCGCTGTCAAACACATAAAGCTTGGCACGCTCTTCAAACAAAACCTGAAATATATGAGGAATGAGGATATTTTGAAACTTTCAAGCGTCAAAAGTACGGTCTATAATAAGCAATCGACTCCAACATTAAAACAAAGGTCTTATCTTAATAAATAAACTGCGTATTAAGTAATAATACCAGAGCTGTATACAAGTACCCATTTTGCTACTCGAGTATAAGTACTGTACTTAGTTTAGAAAACATTCGAGTTCAAACATCAGGCCATGTGGTAAGTACACCATGTACTAGGCATAGGTACTCGAGTATTTTATTGCAATACTGTATGTAGAAATTACAGAACAACTTTTAACTTTGTTTGTAATCAATTTCCACTGTCAATCAAGACCATCGTGTTTCTGCCTCACACTACCTACATCCTTACACATATAGTATCAGTAGTAATGATAACAAGGGTGACAGGGTAAAAACGGGACGAACGACTGTTGACCGGTCGTACTGCATAGCAGCTTAAACTTAGTTTTAAAAAGATTAATATACAATAACAAATCAACTTGACAAACAAGTTCCAATTTAAGTTTTTAAAAAACTATTAAGTACATCTGAGTACCGAGAAATTAGCACTCGAGTAACTTTCAAAACTGGTTCTCGGGTAAAGCAGCTCTGAAGAACACGATATTTCAACAGGTTTTTAATGCAAAATATATTATATGTCTATTGTAGGTGTACCTCTGAGTTCTCTTCTCCGGTCGGAACAACGACCTTCTCCGGAAGTTGAATTATGGGTTCAAAATGAATATCTGGTTGTGAGTCGTCACTGAAAACAAACGAGGAAGTGTTTTAATGTCAATATCGGCGCTACATTAATTTTGCAGATAAGGACAAACTTTGTTGGTATGGCGATTAGGATATGGCAGTCTTAATAAAAACTAAAAAGCAAATTGACATTTAAAATATCCGAGATGTCACAAAAATTCACGAAACACTCAATCTAAGATTGGCCGCTTCTGCCGCTCACTCTGCACTGGACCATCATAAAACAACTACAAATATGAGGAACTTTGTTGCAGGACTCAGCAGAATACACGGACCTGGTTGCCGAGCAAATGCTGATGCCTCGTCGCGGTGACTCTTCTTTCTTGACTTTTGGTGACTCCTTGTTCAACTTGAACTCGAACTTGCTTAATCCAATTTTGGCAAACTCAAGCTCTGTTTAAAAAATACAAAGAAATTTACAAATCTTAAGAAATTTACATACGAATAAAGATGCGAGTTTTATTCCTGAGATTCTAAATCTTGGAGACTCATTGCAAGAACATAGAACACAGCAGCTAGTTCTGCTGTTAGAATGAAATTAGCAACACTTGGTAAGTCCAATATCATTTTTACTTGTCGCATCATTTTCTTGGTCCGGAGCTGCTGCATTTTCCACGCGTTTTGATGAATCTCTGAGGAAATACATGATACTGGCAACACTTCAACTTTATGAAACGTGTTTTTTTGAGAATTTACAACTCTTGTTAACAAACACCCACCTTTGCATCTTGTCCTTCTTGTTCTTCTCGTGTTGCTTCACAAGAGGGGTTAGTTGCAGGTTGCCCATGTCAAATTTCTTGTCGGCGACTCCAGTTTGGTTTAAATCTGAGAAAAACATCAGGTTTTTTCAGGACGTGCACAAGTGACCTTTTGTTTTCATTTATTTCTAAAGGATTTTGCAGGTTACGTAAAATTTGTTACAAGGATAAGTTACTGCCGTACTTTCAGTGAAAGTATTTTCCAGATCAACTTTGGGCTGGACAGAGAGTTTATCTTTAAAGAATCCCAACTCAGACTTCATCTTCTCGGCATTGCTGATCAATGTTGAAGTGCTTAGAGATGGAGATTTCTTGGTTGCTTCACCGTCCGATTTTAAAAGAAGCTTTGAAAAGAAAAAATGCAAACAATAGGGACGTTAGCTTTGCGAATACATCAGGAAACTCATAGACGAAAACAAACTGATGGAAGAATTGTTTATCTCAAGAAATTATTTGAAAAAAGAATTGCTTGAAAATGCTCAACAGTCTATGACCTACAAACTAACACTTAAAATTGAATTACTTTGCTAAATGTTAATGCAAATACTGAAAGTATTTTGCCGAAAGTCTTCACAAAAATGTGACAATCACATTCCAGCCCACCTGACATTCCTCAAAGCTCTGTTTAAATTCCTGGGCAAATTCGGGCGTCTTGAATTTCACGGCAAACTTCTCCAAATTGGGTTTCGATTGATCCTCGGAGAAATCTGCTGCAACCCACAACCACATCTGTTCGGATCCAGAAAACGGGATCAACTTCATCTCCGCTGTGATGAGATGGTTTGCACAAACCTGTGGAGAAGAAAAAAGTTAACAAATAATTTCGTCATCCACAAATTGCTTATGGTGGATGGATTATGACGGCAACGAGTAACGGATGGAACTAAACTTCAGCAAAAAAATCAGGAAGAGAATAAGTTGGTAATTGGTTAAAATTTTGGCACGAGTCGACTCGAATTAGATTTTCTGATGATATGACTTGACTCGAGTCAGAAAAAAAAAACAAATTGGTAACAACCCTGCAACTACGTAAGCAATATGTTGTCTTTTGCCCATAAATATAACATGATCAGGCGTCAGAATATGCCTTCAAAATCTGCTCACGATATTCTCAGCTGAGTCATAGCGGTGATTACGGTGAGTTTTGTATCAGAGCATAACAAATATGACATTTGCACATGAAATAATCCAAGAGTAAATACCTTCAAAACCTGCTGACGACGCATGAGAATTCGGAATCGGCCGCTACTAGCATCGTGCTTTATGCAAATATCCCCGAGTCCACGTTCCTTCCACTGTGAAGTCTCCTGCAGTGACGGAAGACAATTTCAGTATTCTTAACATCATAGAGCGTCAGTACAAGACTCGACATCAGATATTTTAACTGAACTCGTAATTACTGTTGCAGTATTCCAAATTACATTACACAGTAGACGTATTTTACTCTGTAAACTGGTGTACTGCCGTTTCAAGTGAAGTAAAAACTTGGACGTGACACATACCTCATCATATCTGTAGAGTTTTGCTCTTTTACTGAACATGGTGGTTTCCCCCTCTTCTCCTGTTACCATGGTGACTTTCTGAGGAAGATCAACAATGGGAGTGACGTGGATGTTGTCACCATCCTGAAACCGGAAGTTCAAATCTTTGTTTAGTGCAAGTTATAAGCAGCAAAACTACTTGAACTTGTGGAGA
This sequence comes from Clavelina lepadiformis, assembly GCF_947623445.1. Lineage (NCBI taxonomy): Eukaryota > Metazoa > Chordata > Ascidiacea > Aplousobranchia > Clavelinidae > Clavelina > Clavelina lepadiformis. Next base: position 3,046,390 of record NC_135244.1, on the reverse strand, counting down.
GGATTTTAACTCAAGACACAATTTACAACAAATCCATTGTATTGGGCTGAAAAATTTTTTTCAAAATTTCAGAATTTTCAACAAGATAATTAGGAAATAAAATTACCTCTGCAGTGTTTGTGCTTTGTTCTGGGTCTTGGGATGAAAACATGGGTTTCGTGTCAGGTTGGAAAGCTGATGAAGTTCTGTTGGCGTTGAAACGAAAACCGGATCCTGAACTACCAGCGGCTAATTCCGCAAAGGATGGCAATATCCCAGATCCTGCCGAAATGATTCATAAATAATAATTAATGAAACATTATCTATTTTGTTTAAACCGGTTCTGCAGGTCATTGCCTTAAACTGGTGACCATGAGAGAAGGACTTGGATTGCATATGAAAGTTTCCGTAACTTTTCATGATTTTTTTGGGGGTCAGAGGAAAGTCTAATCTCATCAAAAGCTCTCTTAAACGCATTGGCTTTTATTTTATTTACCGAAAGTAAATCCACTGTCTTTAGACGGGAGCGTTGCTTCCACGTTAGTTACGGTTTTCTCGTCTTTCTGTGAAGTGGGCTTCACATTTGAAGATGAAGTCACAGACTCTTTAAACGTTAAAAAACAATCGTCAGACAGAGATAGATTGACAACAGTATTTGAAATTACTGTGGAAAATGAAGAGCAGTTGTCGTTGCTAGATACTGCCAATAGCTGACACTAGTGATTGTTACATCGTTACCAATTGCCATATAAGGCAACATTCTCACCATCATCAGATCCTCCGGCTTTTTCCAGGTAATTGTAGAAGTGAGGAGGAAGTTGAAGGTGCTTTGCTTTATCTTGGAGTTCCTTGGATGGAAGGATCTCTCCCAGGCAAACAACTTCATCTTCGTTTTTTCTACCACCATCAAATGATGTCAACTGCTCCTCTGTGATCTAACAAAGCACAACGATGAACCGATATATGAAACAGATACTCATAAATGGGCAGGCAATATGAAACCAATGCAACCAGATGTGCGAAACGTAATCGACAATTTGTTAATTTAAAGATATCTAGGCATATATTTTGGTAGCAATGTTGTCAAGCTAACTTCTTCTCTAGTAAAGAAGAGATAGTAGCATCAATAAACTGAGAGCCGTGAAGTATGTCCATCTTCCGAGTATGTCTGTATACAATCATGCTACCATAGTTTTTCTGAGAGATAAGCATCTCTTCTTACTGTTTCAGGAGTCACTTTGCTCATTGGAGACTCATAAGTGATCCGAAGAGCAACGTCATCGTCATCGTCATCGTCATCATAATCTTCACTTTCCTCATCTTCTTCCTCATAAGTTGAATAGGACTCTGGGATTCGAGAGAGATTTAATAATAAATATCCAACAATTAACTAACAACAACATGTCATTAACACCAACATCTAACATAACATTAACAGCAACCAAATAACTAACTATCAGTTACAGAGTAGAAGTTGCAACAGGTTTAAGCCATATCACTACCTAAAAGGCCAATTACAACTGGTTGTTAATATTTGTCGTCCTCTTACCTGCATCACTTGACTCGTTTTCCTCTTCATCTTTTGTGATGGGGAAATCCGCTTTAGCGAGAGTTGGAGGTGTGGATGTTGTAAAGATGTTGGATTGAGGAGTAATGCCAAATACAGAGTTATCTAAGTTTAAAAAAAAAAATAAAAATTTTTATGTGAAATGGTAATGAAATACAAACTAAAATATATAAAACTTATAAGACTAATCATTTTCAACCCTGACTGACCCAAACCATTGACGGAAATCATTAAAAAAAACGAACTTTTCAACTAAAATCAGCAAAAAAACAAACTCACTTGATGAAGTATTATTTCCGAACGACATTCCTGTAGATCCAAAAACAAATTCGGATGCTTGGTGTCCTCCTGCTCTCTGCAATGTGGGATGCTGCAACTTGGATTCCTCCTGCAAAAGATGTCAAACAAAATTTAACAGTTTGTTGATAAGTTTCGAAAAGAAATATTTGCGAGTGGGATGAAAAGGGAATCACAGAAATACACCGGAATAATTCCACTACAAAAAACAACAGGTCAAAACCTTTGATATCTCGATAAATTTGACGTTTTAAAATATTTTGAAAGCTTGGTTAATTTAAGCATGAATATTTAACTAAAACAAAAACAATCTCAAAATCAGGTGATTAAGATCTTTATTACGTAATTTGGATTATCTCGGCATCGAGATTAATAGATTTCTGTCAAATGATGTCGATATCACCTTATTTTCTTCATCGTCCAGCTTGGGTGCTCCAAATTTAAAAGGCAGGTTTGTTGGGGTGGTAGATGGTTGCCCGGTTCCAAATGAAAACAGAGGTTTGGAAGTTTCAGTGGGTTTAGATGTTTCTACAAATCATAAATCAGAAGAATGACTTTTTACCTGGTTTCACAGTATTTGTTGATTCTTGTATTTTGAAGAAGAAAATAGAACAAACACGTTCTAATTGTGAGAAAAATTCCTTTACCATTTTTCTTCGCTTCTTCTGGTAAGTTTGGATTCCTACACTGACAACATGGACACGATTGGTGTTCTGGTCCATTTGTGACGCAACAATCAGGACATTGCCAACTTCCAGCTGGTTTTGAGGGAAAATTAAAACCACCTGAATATAGCAAACATAACATGACAGAAATATAGAAGCACTACCATTACCAGAAATAGGGAAATATTGCTTCAAAATAATCATAATACAGCATTAAAATGAGACAAAACATGCAAATATTAATCAACCTGGTGCCGCTAAAGTGATTCCAGTTTTCCTTGAAGTATCAGATTCAGAAATAGGAGGCTGTGATTTAGAAAAAAATCGTTGTTGTTAATACAGAATAAACATAACAATACAGCCCTTGAGCAATGTTACAGAAAACGATGTGAACAGAAACACGTACGGTACGACACGCTGACTTAACACATACGAGCTTTGTGGAGACGTGCAGTAGTTGTTTAAAAACCTTTCAGTCACATTACGTGAGAACTACCACACATTATTAGTTCAAAAACAACTCAAAATCAAACTTGCCTTGCCACTGCTGGATGCCTGTATGCCAAATGTGATGCCAGATGGTGGTGCGGTGACAGAAGTTGAAATATCGGTTCCGAATTTAAACAATACCTTATGTGGACTTGTCGGCTGCCTTGGTTCTAAAGATTTTGAACAAACTTTAATTTACTAGCTATTAACGTTATTAAATTTATTTTCTTAGAATTATAAACATTTTTTGGCATTAAGAAGTTTGAAAGATTCTTTTAAAAGTTTATGTGTTGTTGTGGGTTTCCACCTTTACCATTAGCACATTTATCGCTGATAGTGACAGATTTTTTAAACTTAATGTAGTAACTGGAAATTTGTGTAACATAAACAATTACATTTCACATCTGGTCTCAAAAAGAAAAGAAACATGGAAAGAAGATTTCCAAACTTTAATTAAAAAACTTACAGCTTACTTCTACTTCTAAACTAAATGCATAACTTATTTTAACCATATTTACCATTTTTCTTCACTTCTTCTGGTAAGCTCGGATTCCTACACTGACAACATGGACACGATTGGTGTTCTGGTCCATTTGTGACGCAACAATCAGGACATTGCCAACTTCCAGCTGGTTTTGCAGGGAAATTAAAACCACCTGAATTGTAAAAACATGCAACATGCTAACTATTGCATAAGGTATGACATCTAATAATTAAGCTCATTCAAAATAACCTTACCAAGCACTGCTTGTATTGTATGAGCGGTTAATAAGCACGCAAAAAAATCTTGATGCAAACAACTAGTTAATTAGTTGCATCAACAACTGAAAAACAGAATCAAATTAGGGAAAGTGTGTAACATACCTTGCGATAAAGTAGCACTTTGAGTAGTTGGTGCTAAACTAACCACTTGTGATGACGACACTAGATTAACAGGGGTGGCAGGGGTCTTTAAAAAAGCAAAAATGATAGTCAATAGAAACATTTACACACAAAAAAATCTACAAAATTTAAAACTTAGCACGAACAAGACAACCTTTACCAGCAGTGGATCTATAAGCAGTGCATAGCGGCAACTGCCTATAAATTTTACAGAACATGAAAATGGCAAAAGTACGCTCAACTGAACTCACTGTGGCACCAAACTTGATGGCTGGTAGTGAACTCGGGCTGGATGATGAGGTGCCAAACTTGATAGCTGGTAGTGAACTGGGGCTGGATGATGAGGCACCAAACTTGATAGCTGGTAGTGAACTTGGGCTGGGTGATGAGGTGCCAAACTTGAAGGGAACGGCAGTCGTACTAGGCATTGGAGCTGATGGTTGGACTGCAAATGGTACCGAGTTTTAATGTGTGCATAAAATAAACAAAAACTGTTGGTGAGAAAACTAAGTAAGTTACTTCACCTACATCTTGCTTCAAATTGGCCAAATGATACATAAAGCAAACCAGGTATAACCACAATAATGACAACAGACAATATAGGTCTAAATTTAAAAATACACTATTCACCACGAGCTCATCGATAAAAAGTCTATGTGTAGTGTGATGAAATTACTTACAGGCACCTGGTTGTTCTCTCTTGACGAGGAGTTGTTGCAGTATGGAGGATTGTGGAGACTTCTGGGAAGATTGGGACATCTCCTTGTGCAGGAAGGCAGATGCGGCTTTTGAAGGTGTCGTAGGAGCCATAATGGTCTGTTGTGTCGGAGCTGTGAGAAATGTTAACATCAGTGCTATCGGGTTTGGTCGAAAGCATAGAAATATGTAACAGTGATCAACACGAAGTACAAAGGTTGCTAAAGTCCCATATGACACTAATGAGATCAACTAGTGGTATCTTTGACGTGTTCAGATTGTAACACTGTAAGTCTAACATGTTGACTGTTACTCAGTGTTTAGGAACTACAATTGAGCATCACTTAATTTATTCCAAAGCAAAATATTTGTTTTTAACTGAAAGTGTAAAAACCAACCTTTTTGTTGTGTGGCGTCACCAGCAAGTGTAGCTTTCACAAAAGCATCCTGAAATTCCTTCGCTTGTTCACTTGTTTTAAATCTAACGGCAAACATTTCCTGAGCCGGAGCGTCGACGTCTGAGTGGTCAAATGCTGTCCACATCCAGGCCTTGCCCAAGTTGCCATAGGCAGCCAGTGCCATGCTGCTCGCGATGTGGTGATTTGCACAAATCTTTAAAACCTGCCGTGTTGATAGAATAAGAGTTGAAATGAATTTAGCGTAATATTTCTTACTGATACGCAAATTGAAAACATTTGATACACGTGTTAAGTCATTACCAGTACAAACACTGTACAAATGCAAGGTGGTTACAACAGGCACGGTCCTAACAAAAACACTTTGGCAACGAACAAGCTTCATAATTTTACCTGTTCCCGTCTCATGACGACACGATGCTTTCCTGTCTCCTTGTGTTTGAGAATTTTCATGTCACCCAAACCACGTTCCTTCCACTCCCCGCTGTTGAATCGGTATAATTTTGCTCTTTCGCTAAATACCACCTGGATGGGGAATTAAAAATTTTGCTCAACAAATTTCAAGTAGCATAAATGAGCTTGCATTTGTCTTTATAAATTAAACGTAAACTACCTAAATAAAATTAAGTTGCTTTGGAATTCAGTGGTGTGGTGGATTTTTTGGTGTCATAATTACAAAAAAAATGCCAGAAGTTATTGCTTATAGCTGGTATAAAATCAATGGTAAACTCCTAATACTCAAATCATATTCCTAAAAAACATTAAAGATCTACCAAAGTAAGATTGCAAATTTATTTTCCTAAAAACAATGCTAAGCTTCAAATTTTTTACAAGATTTGACCACATCCAGCATCCCATTCTACCTCCTCATTTTCTTCGCCGCTTAAAACTTTTACAGGTTGAGGAAGATCAACTATTGGCTTAAAATCCGGGCTGTGGTCACTCTGGTCGTGTGGCTCCTCTTCTTCTTCTTTATCTTGATCTCTTTCAGTGGAGCTGATCTCCTTGGACTGAAGATCACCGCTTCCTGCTGCTAAGTAAAGTGTAAATGACGTTGTCGAGCCTGATTTTAAATAATATTTTTATGTGGTCCTTATCTGCCCTACTGAAACAGCAAGGAGCATGCAGCATAGCACTTTTAGGGTTAACATAATTTCAGGCGTAAATTTTTGTTGACGTACTTGTCTAAGGTGCTACTTATTACTTCTATGCTCTAAGAGATCAACACACTTCTGCGCACATCCAAAGCAGTGCTTAGTAACTGCAGTATTTGTGTTTGTATAAGAGCTATAGTAAAATGTAGTAACTGTAAATCTTAATATACTTTTAAAATAAGTAGGAAATACTCACCATCTGTTAGTTGCTCCTTTGGTTTTTGTTTAGTATCAAAGATTTTTTTAAAAGCACCAAGTTTAATTCCACCATTTGGGTCAAAGCCACTAAAGCCAGCTGATGACATCGCACCAGCAAGATTGCCAAATACCGATTCTTTAGGTTTTTCTGCGATTTTTGTGTGACATTTTAAAAGTAAATGTGTAAAACAAGGCAACTTCAAGCTAAAATATACATAATTTGTATACGAGCCTACTTATTGACAATAACAAGAAATTCTCATATTAACTCAAAACCAAATACACAAAGATGGGATCAAGCCCTTCCATATAAAAGTAGTTTTCAGCCTACACTCGGTTGGTTAATATTTTGATACATTTTGAGTTGGTTACTGAATCTGTAGAGTTCCAAATAATTTCAAAGTGGTACAAGTGTTAAAACCATGTTATCTAAAAAAACCAAGTAATGTTAAAAAAATTACCAGATTCTGTAGTCACTTGTGGCTTCACCTGGGAAATAACCGGGCTTGGTCGTGGCATCTCAAACTTAAACTTGGCGGCAGCACTATTGACTGTTGTAAAAGTTAAAACAGAGTCATATACAAGCTGACTTGAAAGTCTGGTAACAGAGGTTTTTATTCAACAAAGACATACGCGTTTGTGTAGTTGTGTTTGTATTAGTCTTTGAAGGCTCGGAAACTGGCTTTGAAACAGTTTTAAAAGAAGCAACTGTAAAGATTTTAAACAAAAAAGGGATAAAATCGACAATTGATAAAAAGCAATATCTGGCAATAAAGAATAATATGGCCTTAATATTAACACCTTAAAGTTAGCATCCACATAGACAGAGAAACATCAAATCTGTATTCATAGCTTTACCAGAATAAGTTACTAAATACTGGACTGATTACAAAATAATCGTTTGTGAATTTCAACAAAAATTAAAAATCAAATCAAAATATCTGAAATTTAAATAATATCATGAAACAAGTTTAAGAACACAAGTCAAATTACAAATGTTAAAATTTTAAGTAAATATTCAAACCTGGTTCCTTTGGAGTGACTCGATTTGGGCTTTCAGCAATTTCATTTACGGCATCTTTAAATTTAATAGCAATCTCATGGTTTTTGAAGCGTGCAGCGAACTGTTCATTCTTCGGTTCGTCTTCGGCAAAATCAAGAGCGTACCAAACAATAGCTCGATCTGACTTGGCCATTACAGACAACGACGTTGTTGCCTGGATGACGTGGTTACAGCAAATCTTATGCACCTGTGAAAAGAGTCAAGTTTTGTTCAAAATCAAAATTTTTTCCAATTTTTTTCCCAATCTTTTGTTCAAAAAATGTTCAAAAATCCAGCAACTTACTGAAAGCTTCCATGAATACAGACTTATACAACTCGATCTCATAGAGCTCACACTGGGTATAATATTTAATACATTTCAGTTAACAAGATTATAAGATACCTGTTCTCTCCGCATGAGCAACCTTGACTTCCCGGTTATAACATGACGTAAGATCTTCATGTCACCAATTCCTCTCTCCTTCCACTGGCTGTCATCCCATCTGAAGAGCTTGCACCTCTCCGTGAGAACAACTTCTTCCTCTTCCTCCCCAGTCCTCACCTAGAGAAGCGTTGTCACAATTAGAAAGCTTTTCTCCACTTTTCTGAGAAATAACTCGAGTACGGAAGATCCTGTTACCTCCACTGAGTCAGGAAGAGTTATGATCGGTTCAAAGTGAGGCCCAGTGTCATTGAGATGAGAAGTATCTTCATCGGCCTGCTCCTGGGCTTCCAGCTCCTGGTTCTCACGATCCATCTGCTCAGGAGATTGAAACTTCATCTCTGTTCCTGGATGAAAATTTTTATTGTCGGTTAGAAAATTACACTGTAATGAGAGCAATTAGTTGTCATTTATAAGTGAAAATAATGGAAAGTAACAGATTGTCGTATGAGACATATCACCACAACATCTTTCTAGACTACTTAGACCTATTAATAGCACACAAAGAAGGGATGTTTAAAACGTTCACAAAAGTTACACCTGGGGATTTAGGGTTGACAAATTTACTGAGAAATGGCTCTTTCACAGGCGCAGGACCACTCGAAGTTGCAGCAACTGAACTCTTGTTCAACTGGAAAATAAAAACATTAAATGGGCGTCATATTTATTTCATCACAGGAACAAAATGACCGTGAATAAACCAAAAAAAATATTGCAATGAGACTATTAAAGGATGAAATACAACCAGCAACGTGTTTATCATTTAGTGAAGTACGGAAATGATATGAGAACTTACTGCATTGATTGAATTTTAAAATTATTATTCAGATCATTATGACATTATTCTGTTGATGATGTTACTCGGTTATTGATATAAATACCCGTCCCCCATTAAGAATTGTTATAAAATGGGTTTGTCCAGATCATTTTTGGAGTTTACCTCGAGCAATTACAATTCAGAAAGATGTTATCTCAAGTGAACTAACCAGCAGTTTTTGAATCATGGTTTTAGTCTCAGCAGACGCTCCACCGGAATATAATTGAGGAGACGGAGCCTTCTGCTGGACCTGCATTGACCAAGTTTCATTAGATTTTGAACAATCATTTTAAAGCGAGACTCGAAACTCAAATAAATGACCTGAAAGGTATTGTTTGAAGAGTTGGTGGGATACATTGCAGCTAGGCTTGGCTGTTGATCAACTTTTGACATTGGAGTGACAGTTGATGATGACGCTGCACTCAGAACCGAGCCAAGTCTTTGTTGCAAAGCCAATTCTGATGCCAATGCAAAGTATTTTCAAACTCTTACGGAAATTTTTTATCAAGTATCCACAAAATATTGTCTTAAAAAACTAATTGTTCCATCGTGTCTTATTTTTGCTTGCCCATACGTGAGTATAAATTAGGCAAAGAAATACCTTTATTCTGTAAACTTGCTGCTAACACATTGACAGGTTGTTGTTGTTGATTGTTGGTGACGTAGACATTCGACGGGGACTGACCATACCCAGGGTCAGACATGTACTGAGGCGTTATTCCCTGATAGCCCTGGTTGTGTGTTGGTGTGCCGCGACTTCCCATCATTAAACTTGCATAGTTGTAATGTGGTGACGACATTAACTGGTTGTGGTAGGCTTGTTGCTGATACCGATCCATATACTGTAGCGTCTATTGTAAAAATTGGCAAAAATCGCAGAGAACTTTTTTAAAACTTTGTAAATATAATCAACAGAAAAGCCCACCTGTGCACTCTGTGGTGTCCCCATGTTATTCTGAGCAATATACTCCGGTCTCACTGGTAAACTATGTTCTGGATAATGCGGCGTAGAAACCTGTCCGGGATAATTCATGGTTGGAGTCATTACCTGAGAACAAATAATTTCAAATGCAAATTATATTGCACACAATTAAAAAGTGAAACAAAATAGTCAAATTCTGCAATTAAAATAATAAGCAAAACTACTTAAAGTATCTAAAAAATCATTGATGTTTTTACTGAATACGTAACGTATACCTGGTTCGTAGATGGCATGCTTATCGACGATCGCTGAGGCGTGAACTGCTGACTCAAGCTAGACTGTCTCATCCGGCTATTCTCTTCACGTAAATGCCCCATCTCCATTTGCAAGCTCGACATCGCCGACTAAAGTTATCACCGACAAAATTATTCCAATGAGATGTTGTTACACTTATTCAAAAAATAAATATCAGAGCCGTAAAAGACTCATTTATATGAGCGAACGTTTCGAGTTTATTCTTAGCTCATTTTCAATGCAATGAAAATGTCACGTTGCTAGCTCTGGTATTTATTCTTCAAATAATGCTCAATTCCCACCACTTTGCTCCAAACGTTTATTCAATGTCGTTGCTATGGAAGTGGCTTACCGTCAAAGTTGTGATTGTATCAACCAGATTTGTAACAGAATCCTTTTCAATGAGAGTGGAAAGAATGCTTTCGTTTGCCTGTAATTCCAAAATTCGTATGAAACAACATGCTGTGGTATTCAGTGTACTGTCTGTTCATATAACACGTATGATTTTTTCCTGCTAAAATGTCTGGTAAAGCTTGGTTTTGTTCCTTAAAGTTCATCGTATTACCATATATACAACATGAACATAGAAAAATTATTCCGCATGTATAAAACTGTAAACTAATGCCACAGAGGGGAAGCAAATAGACAACAGACATACTTTGGGTGTAGATTGTTTGCTTGGATCAAGCAAAGAGTAATCACCAGACTTGTTCAGTCCTGCAAAAAACAAATTTTAACGTATAACCTAACGTACACGTATAAAGTGTAAGCTGACGTTACTCAATTTTAGCAGTTCTTGAAAGAAGTACAGGACGTGAATTAGGCGTTCGTCTACGCTCTTACCTGAAGTTCGAGGTGGGGTAACATGCGGACTTGATAGTAACCTTACAGTGCGCTCGTGTAAGTCTTCATCGGGATATTTTTGCAATCTTGAAAGAGTCACTTCAAGGCAGTGTCGTCTCTGCGCAAAGTTCCAGGCATTTTGTTATGTAAACTGTGAATCAAGTCTTAAGCGAAAAGAAGGGAGAAAATTTCACCTACCACGGGGTAAATTTCCTTAAATCCTAAAGTTACAAATAATATGATACAAATACATTGGCAGTGTTAAATTTATTATTATCGACCTGCCATTAAACAACAGAAATTAATGGTTTGGATAAATTGTTTTATTAAATTTATCCCCTTAGAAGTGTGTACTCTTGGGACAAATTATATTATAGATAAATAAGTAGGCGGGGGGGGGGGGGGGGGGGATTTTAAAACCACCGCAGTAAATAAAATGAACATTTTTAAATTTATTATTTGAAGTCCAACACTAAAAATAATAATTAGTGTGCATTTTCCACTTTTGTAATCACCATTGCTTCCACTAAGGACATTTAAACTACTTGCTAGAGCCAATACAATGAAACTTCAACACAAACACCAACGTTAAAGTTCTTAAAATGTCATTGCGAGAGGATATGTTGTATCAGGGTGACAAACTCGTGTGAGCCATAAACAATAAACATGCACCAGCAAGATTTTATAACTTAAAACTCAATTCCACAAAAGAACAGACCGATTCTATATAATTCAGGGATCGCGGGCACTGCCTTAACCAGGAGACACCAAACTTTTTTCACAAAGGGCCAGATAATGATAAAAACTGACGATCGCCGGCCAAATTCCCACTTTGTTCAATAGGCTACCATACAATAAGCACATTTGTGATTTAGTGAGGTGGACCGATAAATTTATCTTGTGGGCCGGATCTGGCCTAAACCAACAGGAGGACACCTTTGTGCTAGACAGCAGCACAAATATTATCTCTAACATTGTGCGAGTCTATTATTTGTGGTTCATCACTTTATCACGTTCTGTGCGATTTTGCGCTTTGTTTTAACGAATTTTCACTGTATGCTGTAGATGGAACATTTATTAGATATGGTACTCAACTCTTTTAATGTATTGCTCATGCTTCTTATCTGCATCAATCACTGGAGTCTTGTTATTGGCAGCGTTAAGAACACTGTCGGCCAACCTCTTGTAAATGTGGGCCTGTGAAAATATGAATGCATATAGAATTTTCGTGTTGCAAGGCTGTGTGCTTTTGATTAATAATGTTAACTGAAGGTTAATATTGGTATTTGTTGATGATTAAAACACTAATAACCACTGAATTATACTCATAACAAAAGCATCAGGCTAGAATCCATACCTGACTGAAGGAAGCTTGTGGTATATCTGCTCTCCCATAATAAGACAACGCTTCATCAATTCTGTTTTCCTGAGCTGCAAGTTCACCATGACACATGTAAGCTTCGGATAGCAAACTGCACAAAATCGGTGAATTAATGATGCTGACACCGCACGTATAACATCAAAGAGGAGAATATCATCAAAGCGGAGTGATAGCAGTAGTCACAAGTTAGACGAAACGTGTATCATACCTTTTAGATTCCTCGTCAGAAAGTTCTTTAAAAACAGACGGGAAGAGTTGATCTTTGGTCTGATGTCTATGGGTGCTCCTTCCTTCAGATATCCGAATGAGATCGGTGGTCGCGGCGGACCAGTACATAGCGGCACGCCGTTGATAAATGTACCAACTAGTTGAAACTCCACTGTTTTCATGAAGTGAAAAGGCCTAGACAAATCGTTGGCAATACTTTTTAGGACTATTTTAAGCATTCCCGCGAGTTAAAACGTAATTGCTAGCATTTTGTGCTGAAACAATATGCTATGAATTGCATGTTGTAAGGTTATAAAATCTTGTAATAATAGCAATTTATAAGGTGGAAGCAACTCCAAGAATGCGCTAGGTTCACTTTACCTTGGCTGCAAAATATTTGGCCAGCTTAGTAAGCAAGACTGTTTCCAAACCATGATTACCAACACCTCGAAGACATTCCAAACCACGTTGTAAAACTGGTTTCAGTTTAGACACATCGCTTGCACTTTAATAGAAAAACTTAAAAGTTACAACAGGTGATCTATCAACTTATACAAAATAAAAAATTTGGTTTGAAACCAACAAGATTCTTAAAAATATACAACATGAAAATACACTATTTTATCAAGATTGTTCACCTTAAGTTTGATGATTTTTTCGTAAACTTCACAGCTGCATTCCACCAAGCTTCCTAGAAATGCAGTGACAGAATCGCATGAATACCAGTTTGCAAAAACTGCTAACAGCATTATTAAAAACAGCAATTAGCAACCTGGAGTTCCGTGGTAAGTCGGCGGCACAACATCACAGGAAGGCTGGAACACGATAAACTAAATTGGTTCATGGTACTCATTGCATCATTCCATATTTCTGCTTTCTTCTTGGTTGTAAAGACGCAGCCCGCAATAAACGCATCCACGTCGGTTAAGTTCAGCGACAGCAACGATGCACTGCAAATGTAGTTTAACATAACCTTACACTGATACGATTACACACGTCAAAAAACCTCTTATTTCGTAATACTACTAAGCAATGACACGTTATCACTGGATTAGCTACAACTTTGGTGAATTGGTTGCACAGGGAACAAACCCTAGAGTTGTGCTGCTAGGTGCCATCTTCAAGTTGGGGAAAGCTTGTGATGACCATGACAAGAAGTCAGACTCATTTTGGGACCATTGCAGTCCCATCCATGTGACTACTTGGAGATTGCTACTGGCTGCTGCAACTTTAAAACAGATGTAAGAAGTGTCAACGATTTTAATAGAAGGACTGATGTCAGTAAATTACAGAAAAAAAAACTATTTGCATACTTACGATCATCATATTTGCTGATGATTTCAAAATTTGGACTAGCAATACGTTTGCATGTGATCTTTGCATTGCATAAGAATGACATACGAGTTTCTCTGGAGTCACCAAATAAACAACGATGAGTGAGCTTGCCAAGCTGTGATGCAAAAACAGCACTAAAGTAAAAAATGCAGTTAATAGCAGGAAATGCAGTCCCCAAAAATTTTTAGCAAGCAAAAATGTTCAGCCGATCAAAATAGTCAGGTCACACATACGAACAATAACCCTGAAAAATAACAATTTCACAGGACAGATACCACAAGTAGCCACTGCACCACAATAAAAACCATTCAAAATCGGGTGTAGCGACTGATATAACAAAAGAATTCCTCATTAGAACTCCATTTATATGGAATTTAAACCAACACACTAACCAGTTCTGAGCCTTCAACCTGTTGCACCATATCAGGCCAACTGTCACCAGCTTTAGCTTTAAGTATCTGCAGCATGTGGCAGCATTGACTGATTCGAAATCCTGCATTTTTGTGCAGTCGCTCCGGCATGTTGGGATATACGGCCTGAGAACGAACAGCCCAGGCAGACGACAAATTTGGTTCCGGTACCAAAGTGTTGTAAGCATAGAAGAAGACTGCCAACTTGCTGGCTTCGGGCCAGGATAAAATATTCTGAATAACAATTACTATTAATTATCAAGAAATATAATAATTAAGGCTAGTGTGAATACATTACTGGTTAATTATATTATACATACGAGAAGATCTAAGCCAACAATGGAATTAGTCCACAGCAACATAGATAACAAAATATAAACAATGACATATCAAGACAAGTCCTAACCCTTTGAGCTTGATCGATAAGGAGAGTAGCCACGAGCCAACAAAACTGAGCCTTTATCTCTTCAATCACCGTCTGCCACTCATTCCCACAATGCTGGGCGGCCACTGACCACAGGAACCTGTCCATCCTGGTTCACAAACACAACCGCATTGGAAAGGCGCTAAATTGCCCCTAATTACATACGAGGAAACAAACTTACAGTGCAAGTTTTTCTAAAGCTTTCTCGTGTTTATTATCTGCGATTTTAAGTCGGACCAGATTTGATAAAGCTTCCAAAAAAAGGCAATGGACCACAGTGAAGTCTTTGGTTTCAGTTCGACCAGCCAGTAATTCAGCATTTTCCTGTTCATGTCATAAACATTTACATATGTACAATGGAGTTTTTACAAAAGAAGTAAACATCAATTAACCAGACAAATGAAATTAGGATTGTTTAATTGAAGTAAGAGGTTAGGTGCTAAACCAAGTGAATCTTAAAACAAAAAAGATTATTCAGCAAGTATACCAAATCAAGAATTTTTCAACAACATTGCCCAACTGCTAAATGTATATTAGTGAGAAATTCTTTTTTTATATACCCTACTTACTGACAAGTATTCTTCGATAAGAACTTTGATAATTGGTAATATAGATTGTAGAGGCAGGCAAAAGATATAAAAACTTTAGTATAACCAGTTTTAGAAAGAATCAGGCTAACCTTGAGAATGTTAACGACACAAGAATTCCATTTGCTGTTGCCCTCTACAAGACTGGGAGTCAACGTATTGCTTATTTTATTGCAGTAAACAAGTGCATCAGCTAGACGGTCTTGCGTCTACAAGAATTGAATTGTATGTAAAAATTCTGTGTTTCTCTAAAATTATATACCTGGGGCCTTATTCCTTGTAAATAATAATGCTGTATATACCCTCATAAAGGTGACGTATTGTATGTGCAATGAAACATCGGTTGGTCTCTTCTTCAATTCATGAAGGATGGCTTCTTCCAACTCCTTTGGTTTCGCTTGCTGAGCTAACAGCAACTCCATCTAGACAAAGCATCAGTAAATATCATGCTCTGATGGATTATGGGTGAATTGTTTCATAATTTTAGCACTTTGCTACAGTCTAACCTTCATTTTAAAAACTCTCGCATCTCCTGGCAGAGCAACTGCGACTTTGTCCAACCAGACCTGAGCTTTGTTGGGGTTTTGTGTGGGACCAGGATTCAAGAATAATTCGACAACGTGAAGAACAAGATCGTACTGAGACAAAAAATTGTAACACAGTTCAAAAATAATAATCTTTGGTGGGTAATAAATTAATCAGCATCAAATTTCAAAAATGACATCTGCTGTGAGAATGACGCCACAAATGTAACCAATTGGTATAAAACCAACACTGATATCGATTTGACATTGCTGACAAAAAATTAGAATAAAGCAAAATTGTATAATTCATAAAAATTACTTGATTAGGCTTCACTTGCAGAGATTGTTTGTAGCTACGCATTGCAGCTTCATATTCCAATAACTTTTCATAACAATCACCAAGTAGTCTGTAGGCAGCGGCATCGCGGTCGTATTTCTTCAAATATTTCACGATCCATTCAATTGCATCTTGGTACTGACCAGACTGATTTAGCAGACGACCCAAATACAGACCTT